>NC_044314.2:92472096-92534165 GCF_007474595.2 Lynx canadensis
CCCCCTGAGAGAAACTAGCCACCTAAGGTTCTGGAGAGCCAGGGGGCAGGGTCAGCTCCAAGGATGTCCGGTCTCCTTCAGGTGACTCTGCGTCACCCAGGGTGACAGGCAGCGTGATCTCTCCTCTGTCACCACCCCTGGGACTGTCCGCCACCAGCAGGAACGGGGCCCCCACTGGTCACCAGCTGACCCATGTCCATCCAGTCCTGAGGGTTTGCCCCTAAATTAGCCGCCGTGGCCCATCCCTGTTCCGTGTCCCGGGAGCCTATGGACCCCATGCAGGAGGGTGGGACCCTGGACAGCCAGCGGGGTGGTGGGGACGGAGGAGAAAGTCCCTGTGCCCTACGAGGCGGGGCTGAGGGGACCGGGAGGGTGCTCCCGCGAGCCGGGCCCTGGGGCCGCCACCCTGGTGACACCCAGCACGGGGCGGGACGCAGTCTCAGTGGACGCTGTCCCCCCAACCCTCTGGTCCCCCGGGCCGGGGAGCAGTCCTGTCCCCCAGGGGCCAGGCCCGGGCTTGCGCGGAGAGGCCCCCCTCCCGCCTGGCCCGGCGGCTGCCACATCCTCCCAAGTCCTCACGCTTACGCTTTACCATGAGGCCACGACAGGGCCACAGCACTGGCTCCCAGTCGTGAAGGTCGAGGTGGCCGCGGATCAACAGAGCAGACCCTGCTGGGTGGAGACGGGCTTTGGGCAGTTCCAGGACGGGGCTCCGGACGGAGGGTCAGCCCAACCCGGCGGAAAGGCCCAGATGGAGAGGCCCCGGGGGAGCCGCGAGCCCGGGCAGATGGGGCGTCCCAGCCGCCTCACCGCGGAGACGGCAGCGGGGGCAGCAGAGAGCGTTCAGCCCCTTTGTCTGGGGAGTGAATGCAGTGACCTGGGGCAGTTTCAAAGCCCCGTTTGGGTAGAAGCGTCTCTTGTGAGATGATGGGCTTTTAATGATCACCTTTGACCCGTCAGCTCAGTGACTAAATGTATGAGACAGAGAGAGAGAGAGACTGGCAGACAGAGAGACAGACAGACACAGAAACAGAGAGAGACAGGGAGAGACAGAGAAAGGGGCAGAGACACGGAGACAGAGACAGACGCAGAAGAGAGAGATGGGGTGGAAAAGAGACAGGGATGGAGAGACAGAGACAGACAAGAAAGAGGGGGCAGCACGAGGACTGTCTTCAGGAGGCTCAGGGCACCTGGCAGGACCCCTGCCCTCTGGTCCCGGGAGGTGGGGTCTTGCGTGTTAGTATTTCCTTCCTCCGCACAGACAGGGAACCAAGGTGGACAGAAGGGGGGAGGGAGGGAGGGGAAGGGGCGCGTGTCTGCTCTATGACACGGAGCCCTCGGACCAAGTGAGGGCGTCTGACCCACTGAGGGGCCAGCGTGAGAAGAGCTGGGGGGGGTGAGGCCGGGGATGCACTCGGCCACCGCCCCCCCCCCAGCTTCGTCCCAGTGTTTACAGACCTGAAGTGCCTCTAGCAGTTGGTAAGTGGGTGCCCCATAAGCGCCCCACATCTGTCACGTGGGAAACAAAGGCAACAGTTTCCTTACAGCCCATGAGTCCGTGAAACAGGCAGAGTGACCTTCTTCTAGGGGATCAGCTGCCTCCGTGACGACACTTGGGTCGGGGCAATCTCAGCCCCGACCCCCCAGGATCCTGTAAAGTCTCCTTTAACATATAGATATTCCTTTGGAAACTTCCTTTATCTCTACTCCCCAAGACATAGGTTGGCGGTCATCCTCCAAGCATATGGCGCCCCTGATGTACGTCGGAAGGGCCTCATGAGTAAGGTCTTACGAGGCAGTGATAAATGACCTTTCCTAACAGCAACGAGCCCGTCAGGGTCCTGGAAACCTTGCTTCCAAATTCTTCAGGGGCATCTCGGTGGCTCAGTCGGTTAAGCGTCTGACTTCGGCTCAGGTCACGATCTCACGGTTTGTGGGTTCAGGCCCCGCCTCGGGCTCTGCGCTGACAGCTCGGAGCCTGGAACCTGCTTCGGGTTTCTGTGCCTCCCTCTCTCTCCGCCCCTCTTCTGCTCATGCTCGGTCTTCTCTCTGTCTCTTTCAAAAATAAATAAGCATTTAAAAAACTTTCAAATCCCTTAGAGATTTACATTATGCCTAACCACCCCCAGCCTGAACGCATGTGATCAGTCACCCCTCACAGCCCCAGTGCCGCTCATCCTGCCCACGGGTCCTGTCCCCGGGCTTCACTAAAAACCAAAGACGTCTCAGGAATTCTTCCTTGGCCATCAGCTCCGGACTCCCACCACTCCCAAACCCCATCACCTGGATGTCTCCTAAGCCGCCCCCACAGGCCCCTCAGGCCCCGTGTCCAAGGGGTGAAGCCTGGCAAAGCTGAGTGGGGGGAGGGGTGGAATCGCTGCGTGCTTCTCACCAGAACAGCAACTCCATGCCACAATGTGGCCCGAGGTCCAGACATTCCTTGAGAAGCTTCCAAATATTGAAACACTGCTTCAGACTAAAACAGAACAAACACAACAACCCTCTGTGGACTTTGACCCATCCCAGAGTAAATACAAAATTTGGGGAGAGAATTTACAGGTGCATGTCTCTACTCCAAATCCACCTCTGTCCTGGCGTCGGTGGCATAGCGGTGAGCCCACACCCGCAAAGTTCTGCAAACCGACCTCAGAGGTTTCTCAGGACCCAGAATCCACCGTGGGGTACCTGGGTATTCTGGGTGGGCTGCGTGGGGGCCGGGCCTCCGGAGACCGTGACCAGGGAGTTCTCGGGTGGGTTTCGTCCCAGTAAAACCCCACTCGCTCAGATGACCCCAACGCAGGGCTCGCAGGGAGGAGGGCAGAGCCCAGCCAGCCCAGGAGACAAGGTTTACCGAGCACGTAGAGAAAACATGATCCAGGTGAGGCTTAACTCTGCGTGAACAAAATGTGTCCCCGGGCACCAGAACCACCACCCGCCAGCCATCATTTATATGCTAATCAGTCTCTCACAGCCTGAGAGCCTCAGCCTTGCCAGGATTCCCTCCCTCCAGCCCTTCTGCGTCTGGTGGCTGTACTTGAACTCTGCAAGCCCCGGCTAGTCAGAGGTTCCCGATTCAGCCCACCCCCCACCCTCTGCGAGGCCAGCCTGGCTGGGGGTCACTATCACACACACCTGCCTCTCCGTCCTTGAGGCAGGAGGACAGTGGTTCCCAGAAACCTCCGCCCACGGTGGGGGTGGGACTCTCCTCTGTCCCTTCTCGGGGCGCGCCCAGGGACAGTGAGAAGGGCCGAGACTCAGGCCTTCCCTGGGTTCTGAGGCGCCCCAGTGTCTCTCTGCTGGAGCCCCCGCTTTGAAACGTGGTCAAAAACACCACTGAAAAGCTTTCGGCGCTGAGGCTGCAAAGTGCTAGCCTGAGGGAAAACTGCTTTGTTTGGCCCGCTTTCTCTGACTTAAAAAAAGGTGTGTGGGGGAGGGGAGGATCACACAGAAACCAGACTGCCAGCTGCCCCCCCCCCCAAGCCCCTGCGCTGGGGCCCCTGCAGGGCCCGGAAGGTCCTCTTCTAGAGGAAGACACCCTCCAGCCCCAAGGCGTCCCCTTCCAGCACCGAGGGGACCTCATGTGCATCACGTGCCTGGCCCCTGTAGACACCTGGGTTTAATGCTCCTGACTTAGAGGAAAAGACAATTTGAGGGACCCCTGTAACAATCAGGCTGTTCCGGGAAGATGTAAGGACAGCGAGCCAGTCCACAGAGCGCCTGCTCCGTGGAAAGAAATGACTCCGGGGTCGGGCTCTGCCGAAGAAAGCGTTTTACTGTTCTATTTCTGTCCCTGATTTGGAGAAGAGTTTTGGGTGTAGTACGGGCTCGTTTGAGCATGCCCTTGGACAAGGGCGGTTCGAGGCCGCCATTTCGACGCGGTCCTTTTCAGGCTCATTTGACAGACAGGAAAGCCTGTCACTTGGCAACAGAAGGAGCCACTCAAAGCTACCACACCTGTTTCACAAACTGCCGGTGCGCCCCCACACGCTGAAGCGATCGTATGTGCCTCTAAATCAAATTCCCCAGCAACATCCGGGGCCAGATGCTTTCTGCAGTGGTGCTGGCCACAGAGGCGGCACGAACAGGTGCTCACCGACTCATCCCTACACGGACCCTTGGTCCCACCCCATCCCTGGCCCTGGTTTCCGATCTCGACACTCCGCCGGGCTCCCGCAGCGCAAAGATGACGACGTCAGCCGCCCTGATCGGCATCGGGGTCGCCTGGGTATGCCTCCAACACGTCACTGGGGAGATGCCCAGTGACAACACGGCCTGGGCCAGATTGGCACGCCCCGTGGAACAGCCTGGCAGTATGAACTCGAGCTGAATACCCTGGAACCCACCAATTCCACCCCGAGACAAATACCAGCGTAAACATGTGCAAACAGGCACGCGCAAGCACGGTCACGGCCCCACTCTCCAAAATAGTCCCTAAAGGAAACTACTCGAATGCCCATAAACAGTAGAGTAGGTGAATACACGATGGTGTTATCACAACCGGATATTATTCAGCAACGAGAATGAGCCAACTGGACAAGAACACTCCATGTTACGGACGACTTGACTTGCCAACCTGCTGGCGAACGAGCCCCCAGATCCAGAAGAGCACAGACTAGACAGCTCCATTCATCTAAAGTATAAAAAACAGGCATGATAAAAATCGGGGTGATAGTTGATGTTAAGAAGAAAACAAATCAGTGTATCGTGGTATATGGAAAACATCGTAATTTTTTAAATGCTTGTATTCATTTATTTTTGAGAGAGAGAGAGAGCAAGCAGGGGACGGGCAGAGAGAGAGAGAGAGAGAGAGAGAGAGAGAGAGAGAGAGAGACAGAGAATTCCACAGGCTCCGTGCTGACAGCAGCAGGCCTGACTCCGGGGCTTGAACTCACAAACTGCGAGATCATCACCTGGGCTGAAATCGAGAGTCAGATGCCCAACCAATTGAGCCATCCAGGCGCCCTGAAAATATCGTAATTTTTAAATGGGCAAAAGATTTTACAGACACTTCACCTGAGAACGTACCTGAACGGCCGGTAAGCACAGGAAAAGCACCTCAGCATTATTAGTCAACAGGGAAACGCAAATCGAAACCAGTCACCCTGCAACCAAGATGCTCTATGCCACGGGCATAATGGCAGAGGCAGGTGGCCAGCCGGTGTCCACAGTGAGCTACACACCCACAAAATGGCTAAACCCGACAGGACTGAGCACACCGTGTGCTGTGGGATGTAAAATGGTACAGCCATTTGGAAAAGTTTGGCAGTTCCCGAGAAAGTTCAGTACAGTCACCAGACGCATGAATTTCCTAGGGCTGCTGTTAACAAATGACCACCAACTCAGTGGCTTAACGCAACACGAACTTTCTTTCTTGTAGTTCTGGGGATCAGAAGTCCAAAATGAGTCTTTAAAGGGCTAACAGCAGGTGTGGGCGGGGCTGGTTCCATCCGAGCCTCGGGAGGATCCTTTCTTGCCTCCCACTTTCTAGAGGTCACCACGTCACCCAAACCTGCGTCCCTATTCCCACAGTCTTCTCCCCTGACTTGGCCACTCCTACCTCTCTGTCATAAGGACACTGAGCCCACCCAGATAATCCAGGATGACCTCCTCATCTCTAGACCCTTAATTTAACCACGTCTGCAAAGTCCCTTTGGCCACACGAGGCCACGCTCACGGTGTGTGTGCCAATGCACTGGCACGTTTAACAGGAAAGATGTGGCGGGCGTTCAAGACAACGGAAGATACGGGCAGCTGTGACCAGGCACGGACGGACCGTAACCACGCACCTGCTCCTTAAGGCCCACAGCGCACCTCGGGCCCAGGTGAGGGCTGACCCCAAATGTATCGCGATGGCTCCACCGAGATGATAGTTCCCGAATCACTCATTCTCCAGAGTTCAGCCCGAATATAACACCCATCGGTGAGTGAAACGATGCCCGGGAACAATTTGGTACGGAGTAAAATACAGGGTCTCGTATTTTTATTTTTTTAGTTCATTCCTTAATTTTGAGAGCGAGGTGGGGGGGGGGGGCAGAGAGAGAATCCCGGGCAGGCTCCGCAATGTCAGCGCAGAGTCTGACGTGGGGCTCGAACTCCCGAACTGTGAGATCACGTCCTGAGCTGAAATCGAGTCGGACACTTAATCGATTGAGCCACCCAGGCGCCCCCATAGTCTCATATTTTTAAACAGTGAATCCATACAGTTGGGAAGTGAAGGTGACCGAAGCGTCGGGAATAACACAGCTGAGCCGCACCAGAGCCACGAGCCACCTGCCCAGTCCAGCTACCGGCACAGGAAGGGCCCGTTTCGCGCTTGCAACGACCGGTGGGAAAGAATACGCTTCCCCATGACGGTTCGGAGCCTCTCACCCGGAAAACTAGATTTCAAAGAGAGGAGAGGTCCTGGGTGAAGGGATATATCACGTATGAAACCAGCCAGAAAAGGGGGGAAATGGGACACTGTGCTGCTTACTCTGGGGTTTTACTTTGGTGGTTGTTTCTGGACCCAGCAAACGGTGCTCGTGGAGAGAAAGGAAAAATAAGATCTCTCGGTTTGGTGTCCGGGGAGTTGGTATTAATTGTCACGTTGAAAGAGTGCTTTCTCTTCCTGGGCTTTCAAAGCTTCTGAAAATAACACAAGGGGAGAAGCCTGGGGAGGAAGACGGAGAACCGATTATTAAGGGCTAAGTGCGTGACAGGTCTTTTGTCTTTACAACAAGAATCACCAGCCGATGCACACGCCACGGTGTTTGGCACAGCCCCATTTCGTCTTCAAACCAGGTTGTTACAATACTGGCTTGAAGGAAGCCTGAGCCACACTGCGACCAAGATGCTCTATGCCACGGGCATAACGGCAGAGGCAGGTGGCCAGCTGGTGTCCACGGCTCCGGTTTGAGAAAACATCCTCCTGAGGAAAACATCCCCCTCCCTGTGCAACATTCCAACTGAAGGGGCTTTTTATTTTTTTTTAATGTTTATTTTTGAGGGAGAAAGAGAGACAGAGAAACAGAGAGAGACGAGCACGAGCAGGGGAGGGGCAGAGAGCGAGGAGACAGAATCCAAAGCAGGCTCCAGGCTCTGAGCTGTCCAAACAGAGCCCGACGCAGGGCTCGAACTCACGAACCGTGAGATCATGACTTGAACCAGTCAGACGCTTAACCGACTGAGCGAACAAGGTGCCCCTTGAACAGGCGTTTTAGACGTCTGTCTCCCAGCATGAGCCTCTCAGAGACAGAGGGGCACAGAGGACATGGGTAGGACAGCTGCCTGGGTGGGGAGAGGCAGAGGCCCCGGGGCAGGCCCCCAGCAATCTGCGGCCTCCGACAGGACGACAGGCTGATGAACATCTCTGTGAGACTTAGTTCAAGTAGCATCTTCTTCAGGAAGAGGCCGTTAAGAAACAAAATTCGGGGTCTATCCACCAAGAAGACCTAACAATTGTAAACATTTATGCTCCAAATGTGAAAGCACACAAATATGTAAATCAATTAATCACAAACATAAAGAAACTCCTTGATAATAATACCATACTAGTAGGGGACTTCAACACCCCACTCACAGCAAAGGACAGATCATCTAATCAGAAAATCAACAAGGAAACAATGGCTTTGAATGACACACTGGACCAGATGGACTTAACAGATATATTCAGAACATTTCATCTTAAAGCAGCAGAATATACATTCTTCTCCAGTGCACATGGAACGTTCTCCAGAATAGACCACATACTGGGACACAAATCAGCCCTAAGTAAGCACAAAAAGATCGAGATCATACCGTGCGTATTTTCAGACCACAATGCTATGAAACTCAAAATCAACCACAAGAAAAAACTGGAAAGGTAAACAAATACTTGGAGACTAAAGAACATCCTACTAAAGAATGGATGGGCTAACCAAGAAGTTAAAGAGGAAATTAAAAAGTATATGGAAGTCAATGAAAACGATAACACCACAGCCCCAAACCTCTGGGAAACAGCAAAGGTGGTCATGAGAGGAAAGTATATAGCAATCCAGGCCTTCCTAAAGAAGGAAGAAAGGTCTCAGATACACAACCTAACCTTACACTTTAAAAAGATGGAAAAAAACCCAGCAAATAAAACCCCAAACCAGCAGAAGACAGGAAATAATAAAGATTAGAGCAGAAATTAATGCTCTTGAAACCAAAAAACAAACAAACAAAAAAAACCCCAGTAGAACAGATCAATGAAACCAGAAGCTGGTTTTTTGAAAGAATTAACAAAATTGATAAACCACTAGCTAGTTTGATCAAAAAGAAAAAGGAAAGGACCCAAATAAATAAACTCAAGAATGAAAGAGGGGAGATCACAACCAACACAGAAATAAAACCAATAATAAGAGAATATTATGAGCAATTATATGACAATAAAATGGGCAATCTGGAAAAATGGACAAATTCCTAGAAACATATACACTACCAAAACTGAAACAGGAAGAAATAGAAAATTTGATCAGACCCGTAACCAGTAAGGAAATAGAATTAGTAATAAAAAATCTCCCAAAAAAACAAGAGTCCAGGGCCAGACGGCTTTCCAGGGGAATTCTATCAAACATTTAAGGAAGAGTTAACACCTATTCTCTTGAAGCTGTTCCAAAAAACAGAAATGGAAGGAAAACTTCCAAACTCTTTCTAGGAAGCCAGCATTACCTTGATTCCAAAACCAGACAGAGACCCCACTAAAAAGGAGAACTATAGACCAATTTCCCTGATGAACATGGAGGCAAAAATCCTCAACAAGGTATTAGCCAACCGGCTCCAACAATATATTAAAAAAATTATTCACCACGACCAAGTGGGATTTATACCTGGAATGCAAGGCTGGTTCAATATCCACAAAACAATCAATGTGATTCATCACATCAATAAAAGAAAGGACAAGAACCACATGATCCTCTCAATAGATGCAGAGAAAGCATTTGACAAAATACAGCATCCTTTCTTGATAAAAACCCTCAAGAAAGTAGGGATAGAAGGAGCATACCTTGAGATCAAAAAAGCCATATATAAAAGACCTGGTGCTAATATCTTCCTCAATGGGGAAAAACTGAGATCTTTCCCCCTAAAGTCAGGAACAAGACAGGGATGTTCACTTCGCCACTGTTATTCAACCTAGTATTGGAAGCCTTAGCCTCTGCAATCAGACAACACAAAGAAATAAAAGGCATCCAAATCAGCCAGGAGGAGGTCAAACTTTCACTCTTTGTAAATGACATGGTACTCTATATGGAAAACCCAAAGGAATCCACCAAAAAACTGCTAGAACTGATCCATGAATTCAGCAAAGTGGCAGGATATAAAATCAATGCATCCTATAATCATTGGATGGAAATGATTGCATTCCTATACACCAACAATGAAGCAACAGAAAGAAAAATCAAGGAATCGATCCCATTTACAGTTGCACAAAAAACCATAAAATACCTAGGAATAAATCTAACCAAAGAGGTGAAAAATCTACACACTGAAAACTATAGAAAGCTTATGAAAGAAATTGAAGAAGACAGAAAAAAAAATGGAAAAATATTCCATGCTCCTGGATAGGAAGAACAAATATTGTTAAAATGTCAATACTACCCAAAGAAATCTACATATTCAATGCAATCCCTATCAAAATAACACCAGCATTCTTCACACAGCTACAGCAAACAATCCTACAATGTGTATGGAACCAGAAAAGACCCCGAATAGCCAAAGCAATCTTGACAAAGAAAACCATAGCAGGAGGCATCACAATCCCAGACGTCAAGCTGTATTACAAAGCTGTCATCATCAAGACAGTATGGTACTGGCACAAGAAGAGACACTCAGATCAATGAAACAGAATAGAGGACCCAGAAATGGACCCACAAACGTATGGCCAACTCATCTTTGACAAAGCGGGAAAGAATATCCAATGGAATAAAGACAGTCTCTTCAGCAAGTGGTGCTGGGAAAACTGGACAGCGACAGGCAGAAAAATGAGCCTGGACCACTTTCTTACACCAGACACAAAAATAAACTCAAAATGGTTGAAAGACCTCAATGTAAGACAGGAAGCCATCAAAATCCTCAAGGAGAAACCAGGCAAAAACCTCCTTCACCTCTGCCGCAGCAACTTCTTACTCAACACGTCTCTGGAGGAAGATGTGCAAAAGCAAAAGCAAAAGCAAAAGCAAAAATGAACTACTGGGACCTCATCAAGATAAAAAGCTTCTGCACAGCGAAGGAAACAATCAGCAAAACTAAAGGGCAACCGACAGAATGGAAAACGTATTTGCAAACGACATATCAGATAAAGGGTTAGTATCCAAAATCTATAAAGAACTTATCAAACTCAACACCCAAAAAACAAATAATCCAGTAAAGAAATGGGCAAAAGACATGAACAGACACTTCTCCAAGGAAGACATCCAGATGGCCAACCAACACATGAAAAAATGCTCCACATCACTCATCATCAGGGAAATACAAATCAAAACCACAATGAGGTAGCACCTCACATCTGTCAGAATGGCTAACATTAACAACTCAGGCCAACAACAGATGTCGGCAAGGATGCAGAGAGGATCTCTTTTGCACCGTTGGTGGGAATGCCAGCTGGTGCAGCCGCTCTGGAAAACAGTATGGAGGTTCCTCAAAAAGTTACAAATAGAACTACCCTACGACCCAGCAATTGCACTACTAGGTATTTAAACCAAGGATACAAAAATGCTGACTCGAAGGGGCACGTGCACCCCAATATTTATAGCAGCACTATCGACAATAGCCAAAGTATGGAAAGAGCCCAAGTGTCCATCGATGGATGAATGGATAAAGAAGATGTGGTATACAGATACAATGGAGTATTTCTCGGCAATAAAAAAGAATGAAATCTTGCCATTTGCAACTACGTGGATGGAACTGGAGGGTATTATGCTAAGTGAAATTAGTCAGTCAGAGAAAGACAAATATCATATGATTTCACTCATGAGGACTTCGAGACACAGAAGTGATGAACATAAGGGAAGGGAAACAAAAATAATATAAAAACAGGGAGGGGGACAAAACAGAAGAGACTCTTAAATATGGAGAACAAACTGAGGGTTACTGGAAGGGTGGTGGGAGGGGGGATGGGCTAAATGGGTAAAGGGAATTAAGGAATCATTGTCGCACTATATGCTAACTAATTTGGATGTAAATAAAAAAAAATAAATTAAAAAATAAAAAAAATTTTAAAAAGAAACAAAATTCAACCGACCACATTTTAAAGATCCTTCTGCCTCTCTTCAATAATTCAGGATCGGTGGCATCCAGCCAGCAGACAGACGGGCTCCGAGGAGCCGTGCGCAGACTCCCGCAGGCAGAAGGGGGCCGGAACAAGGCAGTCACCCGGCACGGAAACGCAGGGTGGTCATCGCATCTGTTACTTTCCTTCAGGAGACGGCAGGGTTCCGTCGGTCAGACCATGTAACTAGTGCCCACCGGGCGACTCCTGACTGACTGGTGAGAGTCCATTACTGGGAGACCCAAAACTGTGACGGTCTTGGTCTGGTGACGCCAGGCTTAGCCTGTGACTCTACCTGAGCTTCTACTCTACCTGGCTTCTCTGTCACGGGGCCTCGAGGACGAAGTGGGCAACACGCGTGCTCGGGGGTGCCTGTGTCCCCACACCCATGGTCGCCCTCTGCTCGGGGTCCCAGAAGGCTCCCCCTGCAAGTTGTCTCCGGGCTCGGGGCTGCTGGCTCCCACCTCGGTCTGGCCGGGCACTGGAGGCTGGGAGGAGGGGAGCCCGAGTGTTTCTGTCCTCGGTTTTGGAAGCATCTCTGGCGTCGTCTTCAGCTTCCTCCTGGGGCCAGCTCTCCGAGCCCCTCCTTCGGTCCCAGCCTGGCTGCGATGACGCCACCAGGGACCTGTTCCTCCAGCCCAGAGGGTGGCGGGGGCTCTAGGCTGCCTTGCCTAGCTGTCTGCGGCTCTTCCTAGGCCATTATTATTTGTTCAGGCGGGAAGCTTCCCTCTGCGGAACCACCTCTGTGTTCCCGATCGAACCGTGACTGATGAAGTGCTCAACGAGGGTGAGCTGTTGTTTTTAAACACAGCATTTTCAGGCCCACACATTCTACGCCCCTTTGCAGTAATAACGTGTTTACAGGTCTTCCCCTACCACCTGATGACACATTCAGTAGGAATGAAGCAAAACGGAGCTCTTGTGGCTGGCTGGGCCACCTAATACCTTCTCTGTTAGTAAGAGGATCTTCAGTGCATCCCCCTGAAACCCAGCGCTCTCCCGTCTCTCCTGCTCCTGGAGGACCTCACTCAGTTGTAGAGACGGGAAAACTTTCGTGCACACCGGGAACAGACAAGGGGACACAGCGCTCGCGGGTTCTGCCTTGGAGTAGAGGAGCTCACAGGACGAGGGGAGAGAGATAAAGAACGGAACAAGGGCCAGGAAGAACACGCTAGGATTGAGAAGAAAGTGGGCATCGTTTACAGACCACATGATCGTCTACGTCAGAAATCCAAACCGATCTACAGATAAATCATGGAGAATAATGAAACTGAGCAAGGCAGCCGAACACAAAATCGGCTTTTAAAAACTGTATTCCTAGCAACAAACAATTTGCAAGTGAGGGGCCTAACAGCATCAAGGAGTGAAGTATCCAGGAATAAATCTAATTTTTTTTAACATTTATTTATTATTGAGAGACAGAGACAGAGCACAAGCCGGGGAGGGGCAGAGAGGGTGAGACAGAGAACCAGAAGCAGGCTCCAGACTCTTGAGCTGTCAGCACAGAGCCCGACGTGGGGTTTGAACCCGTGAACCGTGAGATCACGACCTGAGCTGAAGTTGGACGCTTAACCGACTGAACCACCCAGGCACCCCAATCTAGGAATAAATCTAACATGCAGAAGATCTTTGCGGAGAAACCGAGAAAACTTTTGAGACTTTCTGAAAGATTTCTGCCTAGTAAACCGGAGAAGCAAATACCGCAGAGGCCTCAACTCTCCCCAGCAATCCCAACGTAAACAGACATAGGCTTCTGGGAAGAGCTGGGGAAGCTGATGTGAAGATTCATTTGGAAATGCAAAGAGACAACCTCAAGATCTTCTCTTCATGCGTTCGTGCTGGTTAGGAGCCCCTAAGCCGATTTCACGAGTAGCAGCAGACTGCACGGCAACCCACCGTTCAAAAACCAGGGAGCCCGTTCAACACCTGCCCCCCCCCCCCACCCCGGGCACACAGGCTTCAGTGCTTTCGTTTGAAAACACACTTGGGGCCAAACAGACATCCCGGAGCATCAGTCCTAAGATCTCCAGCAGTCTTTTGAAGGACAGAGTACTGTCCTGCCCCCATTTTATAGAAAAGAGAGGCTCAGAAAGAGAACAAGACTAACTCCAAATTCCACTGGAACTGATATTACAGTTAGGAATGCAACCCAGGCCTTCGACATCCCATGCCAGGCTGAGAAAGCCATCTGCACAGGGTCTGGAGGTTCTTCCAGAGTCCTCTTGAGGTCAAAGGAGGAGTGGAGTTTGGCTAGGAGCATTGGGCCTTACTCTGCACTCTGAACCCAAGGGAAAGCTCAAAGCAAACCCAGAGTCCCAGCACTTGCCTGGACCAACCAGGTGGGACTTACCAAATAACTGAGAGCCATGGTAGGCCCCCCCTCAGTGGCAGCAGGGCACCCTGTGGAGCCAGATAGAATGATGGCTCGCTCATGTTCATTCTACTGCGTGCGGGTGCTACCCCAGGCCGTGGGGATGCCTAGATGAACCCACAAACCTCAGCTTTCCTGAAGCTAACGGGGGAGGGGGTGGTTGCTGCATACAGGAGGTAATGTGGGGTGGTGGCATGGGCACCCCAAAGGCAGAGCGGCAGGACCGAGCAGCGCGAGACACTCTAGCGGGGACACCTACAGCCTGGCTGAGAACGGGACAGAACTGAGCCCTGGATGGGGAGCCTGCCACATAAAAAGAAGAGTGACACCCCCAAAGATATCACAAGGGCAAAGGCCCTGGGGTGGGAACTGCTTGTGGCTTAATTTTTAAAACCCTATTAAGGTTTGAATGCCCTATGTCAACGTTACTAGCAGAAAGACTTGTCACTGGTTTGTGCAGAAGAGATGTGGGTGCGGGAGAAGAACGTCCACGTCACTGCCAGCATCAGACCCAGTGCAGAGAGGGCTCTGGGCCCCAAGGCAACGCTTCTGCACGGCAGCCGCTGACAGTCTAGGGTGCACCAGAAGGAGCCACTCTCCTAATGAAAACACAGGTGGTAAAACCGAGGCCCCGGAGTTAGCTCCTCGGCAGCCACCCCGCATCCAGGTGGCTGGTCTCCGAGAAGCGGGCTCCCTCCACCAACCCCGACCACTTTTCTCCCACACGAGTCCACACAAAATCCGGTTACTGCGAGGGGCTTCACGGCCTACTAAGCCCTGTGGTATCCGCTGAGGGCACCTTCCGAAGGAGGCGGGATGAGTGAGGGTCCGGGTCTCCAGGACCGAGAAGTTACCAGAACCTCAGAAAGGTGAAGCGATCGCCTTGGACAGGACCTGGCCCGGGCCCTTCTTCAGACTCCCCCTGCCCCCGGACCCCCAGGCCTGGGCCCCGAGCTGCCTGGCGCCCTCAGGCCCTTGACCCACGAGCTCCCCGCACCCCCCCAGGCCCTTGACCCCCGAGCTCCCCGCACCTCCCCCCTCCCCCAGGCCCTAGCCCCCAATCCCCCAGGCCCTGGGCCCCGAGCTCCCCGGCCCCCAGCCCTTCGCCTCAAGAGCCCCACAGTCTCAGAATCCCCCGGTTCCCCGGGCCTCGAATCCCCCCGGCTCCCGACCCCCCCAGACCCCTGCCCCGGTCGCAGCGGCCGGGAGACCTCGCACAGACGCAGGGAGGGGCCGCCCCGCCGCGCCGCGCACTCGACCTGCGCAGTACCCACCCTCCTTCCGCCCAGCGCCCGCAGGCCTGATGCAGGTAGCGCGCAATCCGGCGCCGCGCTTTCGCCACTGCTCTGGACAATTGTTTGAGAAAACTAACGCTAAACATGCACTGTCCTCTGACCACACCAGCTCCCACCGTGGCGACGCCTCCGAATGCAAAAGGCTAAAGCCAAAATACTTTCTAGCGGTTCAAACGGCTCCGAGGGGTAGCGAATCTGCGGAAGCTGCTCGCCGGAAGTAGGGCTGCCCGTCGCCGGAAGTTGCGCTTCCTCCATTTTGTTGCCCGCTATGGCGGCGGTGTCGAGTTTGGGCCCGGGATGCGGCGCTTTTGACTGAGGGGGTAGGCCAGGCGGAGGCATTGGGGACATCCGCGCGGCGCAGAAGAGGACCAGCCTGGACGCCGGGGACGCTGTCATGTACGGCGCGAGCGGAGGCCGTGCCAAAACGGAGAGGAAAAGCGGCGCGAAGGAGGAGGCCGGACCCGGAGGTGCCGGCGGTGGGGGGAACCGAGTGGAGCTGCTGGTCTTCGGCTATGCCTGCAAGCTGTTCCGGGATGATGAGCGGGCCCTGGCCCAGGAACAGGGACAGCACCTCATCCCCTGGATGGGGGACCACAAGATCCTCATCGACAGGTCGGTTCCTCCCCCCACCCGTCGGTCCTCCCCTTCCCTCGCCCGCTTGATTTCGTCTGATGTTGACTTGATGGCCAGGACTAAAGAGGGTTTTGTGGAGCCAGCGGGGATCCGGGGGACCCCCTCCTCTGTCCTTACATCCCCCTGGTTTTAGAGGGAGGGGGACGGTGAAACCTGCCCTAAGGCACTGGCTGGAGTTGGCGTGCCGTGTCTGTCGCCGGAGGGATCGTCTCTGCTCCTGCAGCCCCTCGCGACCCCTCACCCCTGTCACTGGTTCCAGTTGGCCACTCCACGCGGTGGAAGCTGCCGGTGCCTTGGCCTCCCCCGACCCGCGTTGCCTTGGGGTCGTGCGCTGCCTCCCTTCGCGCGGCGCTCCCACAGCTCCGTGTGGTGGGAGGACACCCCGAAACGCCGCACACTGAGGCCGCGCGGTTAGAAAACTTCTCGGGCCCCCAGAGTGCGCCTCGAACCTCGTAAGCCCCCGGCGCCCTCCGTGGAGCGCCCGTATTTTGCCGGCGTGACATTTGACTCCGTCAGCCTCCCCCCTCCCCCACCCCGTGATAATCTGAACTGGTTTGAGTGATTCAGACCAGAGGGTGAAGTTGCCAATCACTTGGAAGCCAGTTGACTTCGTGCAGACACTGGCTTTGCTCCTAGAGGTAGTGTTCTTAGGGCTGGTTTCACGGTCTCTTAAAACCGAAGGGCGGAACTGGGATATAGATGTGTCTCTTTTCAAATCAAACCTGCTTTAGGTAATCTCCCCGGAGGGTGTTCAGCCACTTTGGGCAGAGGGGTACTGGGGTCGGGGACGTCTAAAGATGTTTGATTTGAAAAGGATGGCATTACATGGTGTAGGCCGTTTGCTCCCCTCTCCCCCCCATGTTTTCAGTCCCCCTTTCTTTCCTTCTCCTTCTTGGGGTTTTTGTTGGTTTGGTTTTTTTGTTTTGTTTTGTTTTGTTTTGTTTTGTTTTTTGCCGGTTTGGCAACTCTGCTTCTGGGGCCCGGACTGAAAAGCTAAGGATGACCAGCCATTTAACTGTGGAATAGTCTCTCCGAGTGAAGGAAGCCCGTCGTTTGATTAAAGCTGGATTCTACAAAGCCCTGGAACGTGACTGTAGGGATGACCTGTGCGCTGGCCAAAAAATGGACACATTAATGACCAAATAGGCCTTTTTCCACCCCTGACATTTCCGTTTGGAGTTAGATCTAGGCAACAGTGACTCTTGAAGGGAGGGCTGCCGGATCGGTCTGGACGGGACGCCTCGCCCTCCTCAAACACGTTGTGCCTTTAAACCGTAGTTTCTATTGAACGAGGTTGCCTGAGCTGTCAGGCGGCTTGCTTTTCCAAAGCGTTACTTGTGCTATTTGTTATGAAAATTTGGTCAACGGTGAAGTCTGAGCTCTTTAGGCAGTTTTCCTTATCGCTCTGTACGTGACTGGAGTTAGGCCTTCCGTGAACGGGGAGCAAACGCCACACATGTACATGTGTAATAGTTTCAAATAATGATCTACATTTGTAAGTTAAGGAGGTTTACATCAAAGTAAAAATAATTTTGCAATTTAATAAAATGCAATAACTTGGCTACTCTGGAATTTTGGCCTTTTTCTTATAAATGTCTTTTTTGTTCTGTTTTTTTAAGTACCTTTTGGTCCTCATTACAAAAGTCAACGTTAAAAAATTAGGCAGACTTTTGTGTGTGCCTCTGTCTATTTTTTTGCAACTCTAAATCTGAGTGTTTCTGGCTCTCTTACCCTTTGATGTTGCATGTCGACAGCAGCTTCATTGAATTATTATGTTAAAAATATAGCAGAAAGTGCTCTTACTCCTAATTTGGCCAAAGTGCCTGTTGGTCCATGCAAGTAAACACGGATGTGTCTTCACGTACGTTGTTTCCTCGGGGAATAAAGTTTAGAAGAGAATAAGCCACACCTTCTCATAGTTTTGCTCTGTTTCCGGTGAACCTCCTTAAACTGCATGTATATGTCACTGTTCCTATGTATGTGTGTCTCTCTATCACATAACCCAGCACTTATTTCCTCAGCCAAGTGGCTAGGGGGCGAGCCTAGCCAAGATTTTACCTCCAATGGACGCAAGTTTCTTTGGTGAAGATCTCTCCTGAGAGTTCGGGACTAGCAGAAAGAAGCGAGGAAATTTCGACCGTTGGGTTCTTACGGATAGGTATTTATGTATTCGGTTTGTGTGAATGTAAGCTATGATATTTGACTTTCCAGAATTTTTTTTTTTTTTTTTTTTTTTTTTTTTTTTTTTTTTTTGGCAAATGGCATTGAATGGTTGACCGAACCATAAACGGTAAGCTCTGCCAGTGACGTGGATACCCTTTATGCTATTAAAGGATCGTTTACCTTAATTATAAGTTTTATCATATTATACCAAGGAATTTAGACTTTGTTAAGATAACTTGAGTTTAAAAGTAGGTGAGATGTGATTAGCCAAATTAAATATAAACCCGAGAGGATTTTTTATGTTTGTTTCCATATTTTTATTTCTCTGTTTTAATCGGTAAGTATACATGTGTGAAACGTCGCACACACACCCATCTCGACGTTACCTTCTTTCCGTTGACCAGCTTGTTCATATTACAGATACGATGGGCGCGGTCACCTGCATGACCTTTCTGAGTACGATGCTGAGTACTCCACGTGGAACCGTGACTACCAGCTCTCTGAAGAGGAGGCACGAATAGATGCCGTGTGTGATGAGGAGAGGTATTTAGCCTTGCATACGGACTTGCTTGAGGCGGAGGCGAGGCAAGGTACTGCTCAGGACAAACTTACTTCAAAGCAACACACTTTAAAAAATTTTTTAAGTGTTTAAAATTTACTCCCATTCATTTTTTTATACTCACTCTTTCTGATATTATCTTGACAGTACCCAGTGGATTGGAAAAACAGGAGTCTTTGCGTTCTGAGAGGACCTCAGGATAGTTTATATATAGAGCCACAAAGAATTTTCCCAGCTTTTGAGGGCAGACTGGGATTTGAAAAAACAAAAACCAAACTCTTTAATTGTTCTTCTTTAACAGTATCGTATAAACTAAAGTTGATGTTCTTGTCTCTGCCTTAATCTTTAATACGGTTCTTACTCCCCAAATTTCTCAGCAGGAAGAAACTTTCCACAAAAGACGCGTATCCTGCTGTCTGTGGTAAACGTGTACTGGCAAAAGTACATATTGATCGATATGAAGCGTGAATTTCTCAAAACGTTTTTGCCTCAAAAAGAGGTTGACAAAAGCGTGTTGTATGCTTTACTGACAGCTGCAACTTTAGAAATGTGTAAACTTTTTCTCCGTAAATTTCCGCCCTTGTTAACAAAACTCTCGTTTTTGTTCAAGAGGAAGAATACAAGCGGTTGAGTGAGGCACTGGCCGAGGACGGGAGCTACAACGCAGTGGGGTTCACTTACGGCAGCGATTACTACGACCCGTCGGAACCCACAGAGGAGGAGGAGCCTTCCAAACAGAGAGGTGAGAGGAGAGGGCTGGCCCGGTGGCACGCCGGTGGTGGCGCATGGCCCGCGGAGCGGTCACGGCCAGGCAGTTGGGCCATCGCTGTGACACCAAGCACCGTGGGGCTCCGTCTTAGGGTGAAACCGAGCGAGGAACTAGACAGTGAGTGTCCGGGGCGGTGGAAAGTGCGTCCAGACTTGTCCGCGTTGGATCTCGTTGCCTTTTTGCTCACTTCTCTCTGACTCGGGTGACTGGCACTTGCTCAGCCTGGATCCTTCGTTTCTGAGCCGGTCACGAGTGCACTGACATTTGTAGGGGTTCGTTCTCGGGGCGTTAGAAGGACAGGCATTCATGATCTTCACGTGAACCTGCTTCACAACCCCCCCCCCCCCCGCCATGACCGACGCCCCCCCCCCGACCAAAATAATGACAAGTTCCAGTAGAAGGACACCTGTGGAGTCACTTCCCCCCAAACGTGAAAGAGCACAAGATAGGCTCAGTAGGACCCGCAGTATCCACTTAGCTTGGGGTTTTACAGTAGTATTTATGTAAAATTGAAGATTTTAAAATCTTGCTTTTCTGGATTAATGCTGGGAACTTTGAATATAAAAAAAAAAAGTGCCGCTAAACACTCGGGACTCCTGTACTACAGACACAAATGTCCTTTGTCACTTCTGTCAGCCCTGAGTCATTTGGCCTCGTATGGTAATCACCTGTTAATTATCAGTGACAGTAACACTAACCGGGAACTTTGGGGCTTGATCACCGTATTCAGGATATTCTGTTTAGAGGGAAGGGGAACTTTAGGGGGCCCCTGGATGGCTCAGTTGGTAGAACATGCGACACTTGATCTTGGGGTTGTGAGTTGGAGCCCCACACTGGGTGTGGAGCCTACTTTAAAAAAAAATTGATAGAAATATTACAGAGAAGGAGAACTATAGCTTTAGAAACCTATTCAAATGTTTACAGTAATAAACTAGAATCACGTCATACAGGGATTTTGTTTTAGAGTTCACAGTCTATTATTTGTTTCTCTTTAAGTTACAAACCCCCCAACGAATATGAAGTGGTTACAGCAGTTTAACGTTGAAACGTGGTCTGCCCTGCGCGCGGTGCGGCTGCGCTGGGTTCTCCTGCCCCTTCACTGGGGGCGGGGGGTCTCCTTGACGGGCCAGCACGATGCAGGGCAGACTCACCCAGATCCACCCTTGTTGACCTTCCCCTTGTCCTGCTCATGACTCTGTGGGCAGCAACACAGTCTCTGTCGTAGTGCGACTCTGTTCTACGTGCTTCTGGAGAGACTTTTCCACTGTCATGGGAACTGTGTTGAGTCAAAACTTTGTTAAGGTATTCCACACCTTCAGAAGTTACGGTGCATCGGAAGTGTTCTGGCAGGTCTAAGCGGTGAACACTCTCATTCCTTTATCCGGAACAAGTTACCTATGTCAGGGTTCTGGATGGCTGAGGTTACGTTGTCTTCTTTCCGAACCAAGTATGTAAGTGAAGAATCGAAATTTATAAAGGTCAAATGGCTTTCGCGAGATCAAGTGACAAATCCATAATATTGGAAAAATCCGTAATGGTAATTTCTTAACGCTCTGGATTAGAGATCAGCAGACTACCCCCGTTGGCGGGTTTTTGTAAATGAAGTTTCATTGGCACACAACTCATTTGTTGATAGTGTCTGTGCGGCCTCAACAGCAGAGTTGAGTAGTTCACCTAGAAACCATCTACAGCCAGAAATGCTTACTGTCTGACATTCAGGAAGTTGCCAGCCCGTTACAGGGGTTAGAATATTGTCTCCGTGAAATTAAACTTTGTTATAATTACTGAGTTTTAAGACTTTCAACGTGACTTTGTTTCTCTTTGAAGTTTTAGTATGCTTTCTCTTTAACAGAAAGTTCTCTTTAGTATTATATACTTTTTTTTTTCTCATAATCGTATTTTCAGGACTTTGCTTTATATGGTGATTAACTTTTTTAAGGAAAGTTGGGCCCGTGTGAAACTTACAGCTTGACTTTCTGAGTTTAAGTTATGTTAATACAGATAAAATGCCACGTGTATTTTTTTAACATCTATTTATGTATTTTTATCTTTTTAAAATTTTTTTAATGTTTATTTTTGAGAGAGAGAGAGACAGACAGACACAGAATCTGAAGCAGGCTCCAGGCTCTGAGCTGTCAGCACAGAGTCCGCGTGGGGCTCGAACCCACGAACTGTGAGATCATGACCTGAGCTGAAGTTGGATGCTTAACCAACTGAGCCACGTAGGCGCCCCAAAATTTATTTATTTTTAGGAGACAGAGCATGAGCTGGGGAGGGGCAGAGAGAGAGGGAAACAGAGAATCCCAAGCAGGCTCCAGGCTCTGAGCTGTCAGCACAGAGCCCGACATGGGGCTCGAACCCATGAACTGGGAGATCGTGACCTGAGCTGAAGTCAGTTGCTTAACAACTGAGCCACCCAGACGCCAGTAAAATGCCACATGTATTTAACACACACGCACGCAGGCATGTGTACCTGCACGCGCGCACACACACACACACACACACACACACACACTAGAACTCAGTTTGTTGCCCAATGCCACTAACAACAAAGTTTCACTTCAGTGTTGCATTATTAAAAAGGGTGTTTTTGTTTCATTTTGTTTTATTTTCGTTTTCCAGCACCCTCAATGTGTCTGAATATTCCTTGATTTTCACAGTTACTCTCATCCTGGCCTTTTTGAACATTTTAGGCTCTGTGCTGCTAGCAGGCTTTGTGGTGCCTTTGTGTCTGTGTGTCAACCCCTCCTCCTTCCGCAGCAAATTGTCTTCGGCCTGGTTCGTGTCCTGCAGATTCTCACAATTTTTTATCATTATTCAGTATCTTTTTTATGAAAAAAGATCATTTGAATCCGAGTATCGCGTTGGTTTTTTATTCTGTGCTGCTAAAGCCATTTTCTGTGAAGTAAGATATGTGTTCAGACAGAGCTCTGTGTAACCCACCTGTCCCCAACAGCTCTTTTGAGTCCGGTGCCTTTGTTTTGTGTGCGGCATCACACTAAGGAAAGCCTACTTAAGAGGTGAAATTTCCATCATTCTGTCATTTTAGAGAGCTACAGTAGAAATTGCACTTTTATACACACGCCTTTGGCCCCACGCCCAAAGAGACTGAGATTTAAAGTTGCTTCTCGACATGTTGCAAACCAGTGTCTCTGGGGTCCCCCAGTTGCACTGTCATTTGGTTACTGGACGCTGGGGTTGCTGACCAGAGGAAGTTTCTAGGCCGTAGTGAATCTCCAGTTCTTAGGAGAGAACAGGATACGTAGGCACAAAACAAGTGGACAGCGTTAAATAATTCTTAATGGAATTTATAATCTGCTTACATTGCATCAGCATTTTTAGGTACAGTGAAACCTGCTTGAAATCCCTCCTTGGCCTTGTAGAAGAATTAGGTTTGGTGGAAAACCTTTGAAATTGTTCATCTTGTCAAGAAACTTCATTATACATGGTGAAAACACTTGTTTTGATGAAGATTCATGTTTATTTGATGTCAGTTTTTGAGAGAAAACCCTAGGTATCGGAGTCCCTTGCAATGTTGGCTTTTGTAAGTTTTCTACTATGTTTTTGTACACGTCATTAATCCTCTTGGTGGGTGACGCCCTGAGTGACTAAGGTACGTAGGTACCTTGTTCAGAAAGTTGCAACGTGCGGTGAGTCCCTCGCCTCCCACACGGCAGACAGGTGTGTGTGCCAAACGAGCTGATTATTTGCGGTAGGAGGTTGTTGGCTTGGGTGGAGAAGCCTTGGCAGCTGCACTGAAGGCCTGTACAACTCTGTGAAACCATTCGGTCCTGTTGGAATTGAGCACCTGTGCCTGCCCCCCTGGGGTCCTACAGAAACCGCTCGGAGGGGGGCTCGCTCGGAGCGGGGGCTCAGCAGCGCCACCTACACACAGATCCCAGAGCTGGGGAGGGGGAGCTGGCGGCGGACCGAGTGCCTTGGTAAGCAGGGCCCCTGGTGGCGGGGGCGCCTGCGGGGTGGGAGGGTAGATGGGAAAGGGTTTCCAGAGGTAATGATAGGAGGGCAGACAGCCAGGTAACGCCCCTCCCGGCTCTCCCTCCATTGTGTACTGTCTGTGGCTGCCTTCTTCCTGATGGTTGTTCTGAACTTTACGTTTTCTTCTGACGCAGAAAAAAACGAGGCTGAAAACATAGAGGAAAACGAGGAGCCTTTCGTCGCCCCCGTGGGGTTGAATGTGCCGCCCGACGTGGAGCTGGTATGTTTTCCACTTCACAGCACCGTCCATCGTGATCCCTGTGAGTCAGGAGGCACTGCTTGTGCGAGGCCCCACTCGTGGTCATGACGGCTAGGTTTTAAGGCCTTCAAACTATTTGTGAGTTAATGGAGGAAGCCCCCCCCCTCCCCATTTTCCTCTAAAGAGAGAGGGAGGAATCCCAGCAGAATGGCTAGACCAGCGCATCAGGGGCTTGAGGAACTGGGTCAGAGGCCGTGGGGTTGAGTGGCGCGGTTGGCGGTGAGTAGGCTGTTAGCCACACTCAGACATAAAAACAGTCTCGCTCAAGGCGGCCCAGCTTTCAGTGAAGGTGCCTGGTCCCGGGTTTTGCTGGGGTGGCTTTTGTGGGCCCTTGAGCTGTAGGCCTTTACCTTAGGTGTCCTGGGTGCTCTTGCAGCCAGGCCTCCTGTCCCCTGTGATCAGGGCCCTGGGGCACCTCCGGGCTGCCCTGGCACTCTGCAGCTAGAGCCGGCGGAGTGGAGTCTGATTCACACTCGCCTCGCACAGCAGCTTCAGCTCGAGCCTGTCCAGTCCGGGCTGAGTTGTAACGGGTGTCACTGAGGGTCGCCTGCGGTCCTGGCGTGCTCCGGCTGCTTGATCTGACGTATCGTGAGGCCGAGGACCCTGAGCGATACCTCCTGTTCCCGTCCCCCTCTCACAGGCGAGGGAGAGGGAAGGACGTGGCCGTGCACATGGCAGGCAGGGACTCACACCCCCAGGCCCCGTGCTCGATGGGATTTTTGTGTGTTCAGTAGGGACGTTGGGAGTATTTCTGCTGTGTGTGCGTGCTCGGGAGGGATATTGGCGCTCAGTGTGGCTTTTCTGTGATGTCTTCCTACTGGGTCACTAGGGCCGCGGATGCAGGTGTTCTGGATTCTTGCTCGTGCCCTGTGTTCTTCTGAGCCTCCGGGTGGACAGCGGGCGCTGAAGCTGCCCGTGAGGGTCTCATCCTCTCCGCACTCGGCCTGTGTTTGCTGCCCTGGTCGCTCGTTTCCGGGTGATGATGGCCCGGGACACAGAGCAGCCCTGCCCCCACCCCACCTGTCCTCTGTGTGCGCTCACCCTGCCTTTTGCTGCCTTCTTTCACGTACGAGCCACGTGCTTTTGGGTTTTGCTGAATGCAGTTGCTACTTATGTCTGCCTCCCCGTTTCCAGCACTTACCAGTTTGTTGTAGCTAAAGCTGGAAATGTCCTCTGAACATCTGATATGCTAGGACTTGTATTAATACGTTTTCTGTGTATTGTTATGGGTTGTATTCTCGTTCTGGAACATGCTCTTTATTCTACACGAGAGACCCATTAAAAATGGGTTGCTCCCTTACCTATATTTAATGCTAAAAGCTTTTATTTAAGGTTGACTATGTGGAATTTTATTTATTTTTACGTGAAAGATTATTTTTAAACTTTCATGCAGATATAAACACAGAAGCATAATAGATTTTATCGCGTTGTTCACTTCCTATTAAAATACGTAACGTCTGTATATCCTGGGCCAGCGTAAGCTTCACTGAGCTGTTGAATGGTCTGCTGGAGCTAAGAATAGTCGCTGCCCACTGGAGAGCAGATTCATTTGCTGTGTTCCCCTTAAAGAGTCCTTGTGATATTGTTACGGCGCGGCCCCTGGAGCGGGAGATGGTTGGATTGTGTGGAAGCCGTTGAGTGCCCGTCGGGGCGCTGGAGGCAGCGCTGTCTTCCTTTGTGCTGGTGTCGCTCTTGGGAGCACTTGTGATTTGGGGGCAGTGGCTCGTACACGCTTCACGCCGTGATGTCCCCATTAGCGGGCGAGCGGAGCAGACAGAGGTGCCTGCGTCGGGGATTAATGCCGGGATCGCCGGCTCGTACGCAGAGAGGGGATTGCTGTCTCCGTGGGCGGGGGTCGCCCTTGCTCGGTAAAGAAAGCAGGCACCCTGGGGGATTCTTGACGTTTAAACCAGGCTTTTGGATTAGAGCCTAATGAGTCCAGGCTCCGCGGGGTTTGCGTGAAGAGTGAGGAGTAGTTAGAAGGCACGGCGCTCCGGGAGGTGCGTGCTGGCCTTTGCTCCAGATGGGCCGCCGCGGGTGCTGGCCACCGGTTCTGTCCTCGGTCAAAGCCTGGCAGCCGTCCTGGCTCCACCTCCTGCTGGGCCTCTAGACCGCCGCCCCCGAGTGACCCCACAGCGTTGTGTTCGCTTCTCCCGGTGGTTGGGCGTGTTTTCTCAAGGTCGCAGGGGAAGCAAGGACCTGTTTCTCCCCGAGTGTGTAGCCTGGCATCACTTGTCCCAGCGTGTGCTTTCGGCCCCGTGTCCCCTTCTCAGGGACCTGCCTGCCCGTCTTGGTCACCTCCCGAGTCCTGCCCACACCCGGAGCACCACCGGGAAGGCGGAGGGAGTGTCCCCCAGCCCCCAGGACGCTGCGGTGCACAGGGTCACGTGTCACTGTGGTCAGCCGTGGGGGCTGGCGGTGCTGCCCCGTGGGCCCCGGGAGACGCGCTCGTGGGGGCACACTTGTTAAACCAGAGGACGAGCAGGGAAGGATTCGGTGTGCGATTGCTGTCATGTGCGCATTTGCGTCTCTGGGTTAGGGACAGCGCGTGCTTACCGTTCGTTGGCTGCGTGCTGCGTACCCGGTGCTTTGCTTGTGTTCTCGCTCCGTCATCGTGGTCCCAGTAGCTCTGAGGCAGGGGCGGCTGTCAGCCCGTTTGCACGGGAGAGACGTTGAGGTTTAGAGTGTGAGAGAGTGACTCTGAGCCGCTGAGTCCGGCTGGATCGATGGTTCACATTAGACTGTTATTTTCATCCTAGTTCAGGGCCTTTGTCGCCACGGGATGGGAGTGGGAGCAAAAAGCAATGTGATTTATTTCTGCATTCCCGAAGAGTTCTTGCTTTTTTCTTGGGACTGGCAGGGACTTTCCGCGCCGTGGAGCACATCCAGTGTGTGCCGTGCGCGTGTGCTGCTGACGCCTCTCGCAGAATGAACGTATTTATGAAGTCATACGTGTCACTATATTCCATTGCGACGTCAGCATTTTGAATCTTGTTTTTGGAAGTCCTTTCCCAACCCTAAGATTTTAAAAATATTTTGCTATGTTTGCTACTGTTGTGTCTAACGTTTTGTTTTTACAATTGAAATGTCATCCGATGTGATGTGTATTTCGGGCTGTGGGTGAAGTGGGTATTTCATTTTTCCTCCCCTGATCGTAGAGGAGGAGGGGGCCAGCCTAGCTGCTCCCAGGGGCCCTCACCTCTGTTCCCTGAGGTCCCGGCCCCGCACTGCAGCAGCATTTTCCAAAGCTCTTAGGAAACCTTACACTGATGTGGGCTTTCGCACCACGCGTACAATTCCCCCACTGCCCAGTGTCTGCCCTCAGGTGTTAGAGCCGCGTCTGTGTCAGTGTGATTCAGGAGGAGTGAGGACGTGTCAGCCCACCTTCTTGGGCCCAGTCCCTTCCTTCAACCAAAGGTTTCCCCCTTTAAATAGGACAAGCATTTCTCCCTTTATCAGTCTTTATGACACACGCATTTATATACGTCCTTGAAATCCCAGTTTATAGTGGAGACGATCATGGTATTAAACGGAACAGGATTTATGTAAAACTTACGTGACAGCAAAGAATGTTTCCAAACCAGGTGTTGGGGTCTCATCCACTTGCTCTGGTAGCAAGTCTGGAAGTATGTTCGTAATGTGCTTCGTTTTTCTGTAGTAATGAGTTTGCTTTGTAAGCGCTATCTTTTTGTTTATTTCTGAGAGAGAGAGAGAGAGAGAGAGAGAGAGAGCGAGCGAGCATGAGCAGGGGAGGGGCAGAGAGAGACAGAATCCCCAGTTGGCGCGTCACTGTCCGCGCAGATCCCAGTGCCGGGCTCCCACTCAGGAGTTACGAGATCGTGACCTGAGCCGAAATCAAGAGTTGGACGCTTATCCAACTGAGCCACCCAGGCGCCCCTGTGACCACTATCTTTTTAACTGCCGTGACGTCGTATCATAAATGGGCCTATTTTTAAGAAATCTTAAACCGGCGGGTTAGTTTGGTCAGCAGAGAATACCTCTCCGTGGAGGGGGTGGATCATAGTTTCCTTTAAAGGTCGTTATCCTAAACTCATCATTAATGATTGATGTGTGTGTGGAACACGGTCTCAAAGATTAGTCTTCCTGTTAGCCAGAGCCGTTGAACATTTGCCTCAGGATCCGTACTTCAGGCACAGTGGGCCTTTGACATGGAATCTGGGTTATTTTGGAATCAGTAAATAACCTTAATTGTAGGTACTTACTCTGTTTAAGTGTGAAGGACTTTATTCAGGAATTAATCTGGGAATTAAGGCATTTGTATTTTATGAAGGATGTGGTTCGGAAATTACAGCAAGCATCTTGAATACTTCGCCGCCCATCTTTAATGAATAGTTTCCCGCTTTATTTGCATGCAATTTCCAAGTGTTAATCTCTTCCTTGTCATTACAAGTATTTTCGGAGTGTGGAGTATGGCTTCCAGCATCTGGTCTGACAGCTCTGGTTGTGGGTGGGGAGTGCCAAGCGCCACGCGGTAGAAGTAACTTAGCGGCGGCGCGGGCAGGAGCAGGAAACCCAGGAGACCGGCGGCAGGGTCTGATCCTGGTAGTAACCCCTCCTGGAGGCAGGAGCACTCGCTCTGTTCCGCTCTCTTCCCGTGGGTGAGAGCCTGCCTGCTGGGGCCGGACCACACCCACGTGGCGAGGAGAGGTCTAGGGTGCGGGAGCAGGTGAGAGCAGGCGGCCTTCCCCATGTCTTCGAAAAGGCTGCTTCCCGAGCCATAAAAACTCGTCCTAGCTAAGAAGGAAAGAGGGGTGATCCCTAGACTCCCGACAAAGTTGGTGAACGGGTCCCCCCTCCCTAGAAAGACGCCTGTGTGCGTAATCCGTATACCACTTCTGAGGGTCCACAGCCCCTGATACTATGGAAGCACGGTGACTTGGTGTGAAAAAAGATCGCCTCGGGTCAGTTCTGCGGCCGCTGGCATGGCCTGCCTTGGCCTGTGAGTCGAGTCTTCTCCCCTAGAATGCTGCAGAATCCAGAAGCAGACCACGTGTCGTGCAAACGGGGGCCGGGCTCTCCAGCCGCAGTGTTTCTTCTTTCCCATCATCAACGGAAAAACTGGGGTTAGTTCTGTGTTTTAAGTCATGGGGCCAGTGGAAAAGAGGAAAAATTTATGACGTGAATGTGTGTGTTTTTTCATAGCCACCAACAGCCAAAATGCATGCTATCATCGAGCGCACAGCCAATTTTGTGTGCAAACAGGGAGCACAATTTGAGATAATGCTGAAAGCCAAGCAGGCCCGGAACTCTCAGTTTGACTTTCTACGCTTTGATCACTACCTCAACCCCTACTACAAATTCATCCAGAAAGCCATGAAAGAGGGGCGCTACACAGTGCTGGCAGAAAACAGAAACGAGGAGAAAAAGAGTATGTGAGACTCCGTCGTGCGTGGACGCGGGGCCTGTGCGGGGCGGCCTCTGGGAGGGGAAAACGGCCCTTGTGCGGAGGGGTGGCTGCGGCCTGCACCTCAGCTGCCCAGAGTGTTTGTGCAGCGCCCCCCCTCCCCAGCACGGCGTGTCATTACACCTGCTCATGCCCCCGGAGGGTGGTGCCCAGCTCTTCTCGACTGAGTCTTGAGAGCGTATTAGGTTCTTACCGTTCCCGCAGAGAAGTGAACTATAATTAAACATCGATGCTATCAGAACATAATCACCTGGGTTGGAAACGTTCTTTCTCATTTTGCCTGCTTAACATTTCCTGGAGAAAACAGTCCCCTGCTTCTAGAGCGCGTTCTAGCGGTCCACGTGCGCGTGGGGTTTAGGAGCTGAGGTTAGGTTACGCGCACAAAGATGAAAGGTTACTTTGTTACCGTTTTTTTACTCATCTCTACCTCAAGCTGTTGTTTTCATTAACTACCTAAATTTGGGATTCTTACTACAAAGGCCAGTTAACTGTT
This sequence comes from Lynx canadensis, assembly GCF_007474595.2. Taxonomy (NCBI): domain Eukaryota; kingdom Metazoa; phylum Chordata; class Mammalia; order Carnivora; family Felidae; genus Lynx; species Lynx canadensis. Next base: position 92,501,323 of record NC_044314.2, read on the forward strand.
GCGAATGATATGCGGGACAACGGTGTGTGTGTTAGCCGTTGAATTTTTTTCTCTTCGGCTGGAACATGATTTTCAAAAACAGTTGCATGAATCTTGCTTACGGCTCTCATTTTCTCCGCGTTTGTTAGTTTTTTTAAGTATTTGTTGCTGTTGTTTTCCCTTTCATCAAGATTCTAGCCTTTTTTCTAGAAAATTAAAATACTTTGGCTCCAGACTCCAGTAAACGCTGGAGGGATGTTGCCAGCAGGGCCGAGGGCGTGCTCCTTTTTTTCTGCCCGGCGTCCGGCTCCAGGGGTACTTATCACAGGTGTTTGGGGGCAGATAACCAAGAAACGATTACGTGCAGCCCTGCCTTTGTCTGCTTCCGAGGGTTGTTTTGTTTTGTGTAATATTTATTTTCGGGGGGAGTGCAGAGAGACGGGGAGAGAGAGAGAATCCCAAGCAGGCTCCACGCTCCGTGCAGAGCCTGATGCGAGGCTTGAACTCACAAACCGTGAGATCATGACTTGAGTCGAGATCCAGAGTTGGACGCCTTACCGACTGAGCCACCCAGGTGCCCCTGCTTCTTAGTTTTCACGTCACTTATTTGTACCTTGTCTCACCGTACAGCAGGATCTTGAAATCTGCTTTTGCTCTGCAGAGTCGGGGGTCAGCTCTGACAACGACGATGATGATGACGAGGAAGACGGGAGTTACTTGCACCCGTCTCTCTTTGCTTCCAAGAAGTGTAACCGCCTGGAGGAGCTGATGAAGGTGTCCATCTTCTGTTTTTTTTATGCCGTAACAAAACTTCCGCTCACTTAGTTTTGAGAGCTCGTCAAGCTAGCGTTTCTTTTGTATCTTACTTTATCCTCATCGAGGTATAGTTTGCATTTTTGTGTTTTGCTCGGTGCTGCCACTTGTGCCGCTAGTGGTTTCATTCTGCCCATCCACCCGCCCTCCTTTCCCGAGCGGTCTTGGGGAGGATCGGAGCATCTTTCCTTGACCCATCCCCCTGGGACTCACGGCCAGCTACACGGAGAGCTCAGCCCCGGCCCGCCCCTGGTGTGCGCGGGCCGGGGCATCCTGAAGCCCAGACGCTGTGTTCCGATACGCCGTGTTCTGCGGCTACTTGAGCCCGCTCGGCCTCGGAAGAAGTTCTGTGTGACTCAAAACACAGGAAATGGTGTGATGTGCATCCTCTCTGTCTGCAGCCCTTGAAGGTGGTGGACCCGGATCACCCCCTTGCCGCGCTGGTCCGTAAAGCCCAGGCCGACGGTCCCGCCCCCGCGCCCCCCACGGCAGACGGCGCCGCGCAGCCCTCCCAGGTGGAGTACACCGCTGACTGTGAGTACCTCGCTGGGCGCCTCCGGCCTGCAGCCCGCTGCAGAGCTCACCCCGCGGGCGCGAGACGGGGGCGCGGGGCCGGCCCGGGTGCCGTGAGGGGCGCGGGGCCCCGGGCCCGCACGCTCAGCCCTCTTTAGCCCGCGGCCTCATCCCTTTGCCTGTCACCTAACGTTGACAGATGGCCGCTCCGCGTCCAGCATCAGCTCTGTATCCAGGAGGGTGAAGGACACGGGCAGGGGCGGAAAGCAGGTGCCCGGTGACTTTGTCCTTCTTCAGAGACCTCCCCGGAAGCCGCGCCTGGTGTCTCCCTTCAGCCCTCACAGACGGGGCGGTCTCGCCCGGTCGCCCTGGCCCGCGGCGGGGGCTGGAGTCTGACCTGTCGCAGCCCCGACCAAAGTCAGAGCTCCGTTAGGAAGCACAGGGCAGTGCGCGTTGGGGCCTTGCGGTCCTGTCTGCCGCGGTGGCTTTCCCAGAACAGACACAGCTCGACACTGTCTGCCGTGCCCCTTAGAGATAGTTAGCTGCAGCTCCTGCCTCTCCTGGCTGTGTGCTAGCTCTTTTCTGTTTAATTACCTACGGGTTATTAACGGAGGGCAAATCTTGAGTTTCTATTCAAGGAATTATTTGAAAGTGTTTGACCTCGGTCTCATTAACAGATCCTTCTAAGATTTCTGTACCCAGCAGTTAAACCCTGAACGAGAGAAGAGCCCTCAGCTGCAGGGATCTGTCTGCTCATTCTTTACCTGCAGGTCTGACGTGAGGGGCCGGCCGCAAAGCCTGCCCCGTCAGGGTCTGGAAAATCAGCAGGAGATTAATTCTCTTTCTTTCTTTTTTTTTTTTTAAGGAGTGCTTTTTTTTTTTTTTAATTTTTTTTTTTTTTTAACGTTTATTTATTTTTGAGACAGAAAGAGACAGAGCATGAACGGGGGAGGGTCAGAGAGAGGGAGACACAGAATCGGAAACAGGCTCCAGGCTCCGAGCGGTCAGCACAGAGCCCGACGCGGGGCTCGAACTCACGGACCGCGAGATCATGACCCGAGCCGAAGTCGGACGCTCAACCGACTGAGCCACCCACGCGCCCCGATTAATTCTCTTTTAAGACGCGGGCTGCTCGCTGTTTAAGCTTCTGTCGGCCAGCAGCCGTGCCCTCCCACGCCTCTCTTCTGGTGCGACACGCGGCAGTGTGTGTGGCTGGTGCTCCAGTAACGTCGGTGATTCGAGTGAACTTAGTGCGTGTGTCCTGGAAAAACCCTTTACGGGACTTGGGATGTGTGGCGCTCACGACGGGGAGTGCTGTGTGCACACACGGCCACATGGGTGAATCGGGAGTCAGGAGTGACCCCTGCTCGTTCGCCGAACAGGACGCTTCTCGGCGTCCTTGTGTTCCTTCTTCAGCCCCGTCGTTGAATCCCTGTCCGTGTGTGTCCCCTGGACCCTGAAGCTATTAAACGGTCTTGCACGGGAAAGGGGTAGAGGCTGGGGGCCAGGGTGACCGTCACCTGACCACTGGCTCTGCACATCGCGGTTGTGAGCATGGGTGTGTACCGAGGGTGGCGGTGGCGCGGGGCGTCTGCAGACCCCCGGACTGGGCAGGAGGGCCGAGTGGCCGCTCTAGGACTTGTGCTCACTGCGAGGGTCCCAGAGCCCCGTTTCCGCCAGGCCCTCCATCAGGCAGGTGTAACTGCGCTGGCTCTCCGCTTGGACCCGTGACCCCCTCTCCCCAGGAGGTGCTCCAGGAGGGGGCACCGGTTAGGACCCCTCCTCGGTGAAGTTGTCGTCTTCACATCTCTGGTGCCTCGCAGTGCAAGAGTGACCATCAAGTGTGAGACGGTGCATTTGGGGCTCGTGCCTGGCGTTATGTTTGCGTGGGGGGCCGGCCTCACAGCTAAACTGTCTAAGCCAGCAGAGACGAAAGAGTCCGTCCCGACAGGGCCCCTAGCTGCTTACACGTGGATTGCGGCTGTGCCAGAGGCAGAGGCCGAGTTCCAGATTTTGCAGAGAAGCGAGAAATCCAGAATGTTTATGGGAAATATCTCGATTTACAAATGTCAGCGATGAACTCATATTTTGTAAAAATAGAAGGCAGTCTAAGAAAAAACACAGCAAAGTGGGTGCTGCTTGTAGGCATCCCCCTGCGTCCAGCCTCAGCCGTAGATGTGGAAGGGGTCGTGGGCATGGGGGTAGTGGAGTGTCACAGAGGTCCTCTGTGGAGACTGCCCTTGGCGGTGGTCGGCGCTTCCTAGAGGCTCGGAAAGGGGGCTGGGAGGTGTCCCGATTTCCTGTAGACCCCTCATTACCGGAAGTGAGAGCAGGCTCGCTCTCGTGGAGGACTAGGTGAGGTCAGGTGGGAGGGAGAGGCAGGCCGGGCATGGAAATGTGCTCCTGAGAGAGGACCCCCAAAGTTTGGCTGTGCAGTGGGAGGGCGGGGGGGGGGGGGGGGGGGGCATGCCTGCTGGGGAATGAGCATCCCTTGAGGGCCCCCGGAGAGCATCAGCCCTTAGGGTCACCGCAGCAGCCATCTGTCCAGGGTCAGGGGCTCGCAGGGTGGGGCAGGAGGCCTGGATGGCTGGACAGACTGATACAGTTTCTAGGAAGAGCCTCGGGCTTGAATTTGGCTCCAGACCAGAATAGTGCCCGCAGAGACACACGTGAGGTGCCTGCGTTCAGGTCCTCAAAGATGTTTTTTAATTCTGTGGTCAGATTCGGGGCTGTCTAAAAAATAGCAACAATGTGAAATTTTTTTTTTTTTTTTTTTGAAAAATTTGAAACGGAGGCCCAGTAATGGGAAATGAGCTCCATCAGATAGTCTGTGAGCTACCAGAAGAGAAGAGCTCTCAAGGCCTGACTAGTTGGCGGTTTGAAGCAAGTCTGTTGTAAGAGCAGGTCTGGAAGGGGCACCCACGGACCGCGTGAACACAAGGCGTGCTCTGGGCCCTTCGGATGGGGTGTCCCCACCTGCCGCGCCCGCGGTCTGGGCCTTCACGGCTCACGCCCAGCCCCTTGCCCTAGCCCGCAGTCTCGTAAGCACTGGCCTTCCATCCTTTGCATAAGTTGTAATTAAAAACTTCCTTACGGCAGTTGACCTGGAAAAAATCACTTCAGGCAAGATCTCTGCTGTGAAAGCAAACAGGCCCAGCCTGAGGAAAGAGGAGCCTCCTGACCCTAGTGTGCAGGGAAGCCAGGAGCTACGGGGGGGGGGGGGGGGGGGGGGGGGGGGCACCGAGGCAGAGCCAGCCCGGATGGACGCGGGGGGTGCCCCTCAGCCAAGTGGTGGGCAGGGCCCTCTCCGGGAAAGAGCCTTGGGAAACGACCCCGGTCTTAGAGCCTCTTCTTTTCCCGGCAGTGCAGCGGCTTCCGGCCGAGGGGCCTGGTGGGACGGCGTGAGGATGCTTGAACTGATGGCGAGTTATTTCTCTTAAGCCGACAGACAACGTTATGTTCCACTAATAGAAAAAGTAAGATTAGTTAGGAAGCAGAAAACTGAGAGATCAGCCACTTTTACAGTCAAGTAGGGAAGAAGTCCACACAAGCTGCTGTGTGAATGATTCGGGAAGGTCAGAATGGTCACGCGGTCTTTTTAAAGGGTTTCCCCGGGCCGCTCACCCAAATGGCATCGTGTCTGCACGCTTCGGAGCCCGAGCCCTGGAGAGGGAGAGGCCAGCGTGTCACTTAAACCCGCCTGCAGCACCCAGGAAGACTGCGGGACTGAAGGCGGAGAGGCCTGCGCTTGCGGGCACGTAAGAACCCTGGAGAGATGGAGTCTGGGGATAAAACTGAGGTTTCTGGGTTGTTTGAACTGTTATTTCACGTTACCAAGTTTGAATTCCTTAATTGTCGAGATAAACTAAAGCACAGGGGAAGCCTGCCGGGCGCGCGATTTTGCGGCCTGACGGAGAAGCCAAGGGCCCTTCCTGCCGGTATCCGCACCGAGTGCCCCCGGCCATGGGTTTCCAGTCAGTCTCCAAACACAGGGAAGGCAGGAGCTACAGGGATGGGCCTCACAAGCGAGATTTCTAGTGCCGGTGGAAGACCAAGCCGCCCCACGTGTCCCCGAATAGCCGTCCGCGCGCAGGGGCAGGGCCAGGGGCGGAGGGGCGGGCGTAGGAGGACAGCACTGTGTTGGATTCGGAAGTGGGGGGCAGCGTCCCTGACGGGACAGGTGAGAGACGGCCTGCAGGAATAGGGCCCTGGGGGGGGGGGGGGGGCCCCCTCACCTGCCCATCTGTGCCACCTGGACCGTGGAGGAGCTCAGGGCGACGTGACGCTTGCTTTGAAACTGCATTAGTGTCCCCAGTGAATTCTTCACAGGTCCATGTGAGCACAGTTTCAAGACTGTCAGCTCTGGTGTCTCTCCAGGCCCCGGCGGTCCCTGTCACCCCTCTTCCTGCCAGAGCTCGCCTTCCCCTCCTTCCCGGTGGGGTCACCAAGCTTTTCCAGCCCTTTCTATCAGCAAATGTTTAACAAGCCCCTCAGGGTATGCACGGCCGGTCCTCGTGACTGACTTCTTGCTGATGAGAGATTTTCCTGGGTTTAGGCAGCCTTGGAAGAAGAGGGCCTATTTTTATGTTTTTATTATTTTTTTCAAATGATTATTTTTGAGAGAGAGAGGGTGCACCAGTGGGGGAGGAGCAGAGAGAGGGACAGAGGATCTGAAACAGGCTCTGTGCTGACAGCAGAGAGTTGGATGCGGGGCTCGAGCTCACGAACCGCAAGATCATGAGCTGAGCTGAAGTCCGACGCTCAACCGACTGAGCCGCCCAGGTGCCTCATACCCGTTTGTCTTCCAGGAGAATTTTTCCTAAAATCTCCTTAAACATAGATGTGTGAAACTGACAGTTTTTTGCATTCATTAGCCTGACAGTGACTTTCTGTGACTTGGTCATCTCCTGCCCTGTAGCCATAAATCCTTGCTGACGAGTGTAGTAAATACAATTATGCAGGAAGCAGTAATATTGAAACACTGCCCGCTAGTATAGCAGGCAGTTTCTTAAAAATCAAATGCCAACCCCGGTTCTTTAAGTGTTTCGTTCTGTAAATAACTGAAGTGAATTAAGCCATCCAATGTGGCTAAACTAGACATTCTCTTGCTTCTGCTCTGGTCTTTTTTAAGTGTGATTTTACTGTTGTTCACAGCATTTCTTTTAACTTGCAAAATCATGACCTTGAAGTGCTTTACTTAGTCTCAAACCCCTTTTTAAAAAAATGCCTTTGGGGGTGCCTGGGTGGCTCAGTCATTTAAGCGTCTGACTTCAGCTCAGGTCATGATCTCGTGGTTCGTGAGTTCGAGCCCCGCATTGGGTTCTGTGCTGACAGCTCAGAGCTGGGCGTCTGCTTCGGATTCTGTGTCTCCCTCTCTCTGCCCCTCCCCCACTTGCACTCTGTCTCTCAAAACTGAATAAACATGAAAAAAAATTGAAAAATATTTGTGTTAAAGTAGAAATAAGCTTTTTAATCTTACTCGAATTTAATAGAAGAACCTATAATCAATAAAGCGTAGGCATTGCCGAACTTCGGATAAAAGTTTCCATACTTGAAGAATTCAGTTCTAGGGGCACCTAGGTCGCTCAGTCGGTTAAGTGTCCAACTCTGGATTTCAGCTCAGGTCATGATCTCACAGTTCATGAGTTCAAGGCCCACATTGGGCTCTGTGCTGACAGCTCAGAGCCTGCTTCAGATTCTCTTTCTGCCTCTCCCCTGGCTCATGCTGTCTCTATGTCAGAATAAATTAATTAAAGAAAAAAAAAGGAATTCAGTTGTAGTGATTAGGAAATAAAGAGGTTGAAATTGTAGATTCCTTTTAAAGCTCAGTTTTTATCTTAATCAAGAGTTGGACACTTAACTGGCCACCCAGACACCCCTTTGCTCCATTCTTTGATTCTTCTCTGGCGATTTAAGTCTCACGGACACACGTCGTGAGGGTCCTGGTCACATGTTCTCGTTCGCTCAAGAAGCGCCCCTTCCCACCTTCGTGTAGAAAGGAAAACTTGTCTGGGTATAAACGTCTTGGGGAGCGTCTTCTGTCTCCGAGCCCTCTGTAAGCTGGCATCTGACCTGGTCTTTCCTACCCTGAGAAGCCTGCGTCGGCCAGCCATCGCCCCCGACCGGTTGCGCGGGTGTGTTAGCTGCTTGGTTTTCACTAATCGCTCCTGGACACCATTCTCTGAGATGTCACTGGCATGCGTCTGTGCCCTTCTCACGTAGAGAGCAGCTTGGCGGAGGGTTCCGTGCGCAGCCAGCGGGTCCTGGGCTCGGATGTTGCTGTGGAAAGGTAGGGGCCGGCTTCTGACCTGGCCTGTTCCCCAGCCGTCCTGCAGTGATCGGCTTCTCATTTCCAGGGAACTGTGTTCTGTCTCGGGCCTCTGGTTCCAGGCGGTGGCACAGGAACAGGCAGCAAGCCCAGCTCCCTCTTCATCTCAGTGGTGGTTTTATTTCCTTTTCTTTGTGCTCCGTGGAACTCTTGTCTCACCAGATTCATCTTTGGCCCAGAAAGTGCAGACACTGTGTGCATTCATTCTCTTTATGTCCAGACTCCTGTCTTCGCCGTTCACGTGCGGTGCTCGGCTCCCGGGGTCTGGCCACGGCGGGCCTGCGCACTTCGCCTTTCCCTTGCCGTCTCTCCCACCCACGTTGGCAGCCCTGCCCCGACCTTTGACCCGATGCTGCGGCGCTCCCCCCTGGACACTTGTGTCCCGCCATCTCTGAGCCCCTTTGCCCTCCCTTCTCTGGAAAACCCACTCTCTGCTCTCCTGTGGATCCTGAAGCTTCCCCAGAGCAGGTGTCCTTCCGCAGTCAGGGACTCCCAGGGCGGAGCCGCCCCGCAGGCCCTCCCTGCGAGCACCTCCACCCTGTGGCTCGGGCTGCATGCTTGAACCACTCCCCGTCTTCACCCGGAACTCTCCGGAATCTGTTTTTATGTCACAGGCCTCCGGAACCCGGTACGGGATTAAGAACTCAAAACTTTTTTTTTTTTTTTTTTTTTTTTTTTTTTTTTCAACGTTTATTTATTTTTGGGACAGAGAGAGACAGAGCATGAACGGGGGAGGGGCAGAGAGAGAGGGAAACACAGAATCGGAAACAGGCTCCAGGCTCTGAGCCATCAGCCCAGAGCCCGACGCGGGGCTCGAACTCACGGACCTCGAGATCGTGACCTGGCTGAAGTCGGACGCTTAACCGACTGCGCCACCCAGGCGCCCCAAGAACTCAAAACTTTTTACGTGGGGGTCATTGATGCCGACTTTAAGCAATGGTTGGAGACAGGCCTTTCGAGGTTTCATCTGCCAGAAAGAGAGCATTGGCTTTTAAACACTGGGCTGACGTTCCTGAGTCACGTGTTCCTGTGTGTAAAATCGATCGGTTCAGGTGCTTCTCCAGCTTTAACACGTCACATTCTTTGTCACTGCACAAGCCGTTCGGGTTTTCCTAATCTACTTTGATGACCAAGAGATAAGTCTCCTGTTGGAATTTTTAACATTGGGTTGTCTGGAGGCCATCAGGGGGTAAACAGAAGATGGCTGGGATGCGTTATGCAGTAGTAAGTTTGAAAATAATTCAGACACAATGCAGTGATCCAGATGCTTCCAAGTATTTGGAGAGATGGGAGGGCATGACGTTGTACTTAAACGCTGTCGAGTTATGTTGATCACCATGTTGTACCCCTGAAATTAATGTAACGTTGTGTGTCAGCTCTGCTCAGAAAACGATCGCTCTAACAACACGACTGTGGACTCGGCAATGTTGGGGTTGTTGGTTGGCTTGACTGGTTTTCCTGCCATCCAGACTTGAGTGATGGAGAGCCCACAGGTCAATGGTCAGAGGGCCCTTCAGGACTCAGGGAGGCGGCCCAAGTCTGGGAGGCGAAGCTGGAAGTCTCGGCGTGGGGTCAGCAGGCTGTCGAGCAGGTGAGAGAAACTTGAGATGGCCGGGTCGTCCTTCCGTTTCTTGCACTCTGCTTCTGTCCCCGGCCTTGAAAATGCAGACAGCAGCGATAATAGCAATTACTGAATTGGGTTGTGATGCCAAGTGTTTGAACTCCTGTAACTCGACCTCTCCTGGGGTAAAGGTTTTCAGTGAAAAGAGCATAACTTTTTTTTTTTTTTTTTTACTTTTTTTAACATTTATTTATTTTTGAGACAGAGAGAGTCAGAGCATGAACGGGGGAGGGGCAGAGAAAGAGGGAGACACAGAATCCGAAACAGGCTCCAGGCTCTGAGCTGTCAGCACAGAGCCGGATGCGGGGCTTGAACTCACGGACTGCGGGATCATGACCTGAGCTGAAGTCGGACGCTTAACCGACAGAGCCACCCAGGCACCCCGAGCATAACTTTTTTAATTGTGGGCAGAAGAAAGTTCTCTAATCAAGTAGACAGGCTGTGAGATTAATTCTGAGTTCGGGATCTGACTCTTTAGATACTGAAAGAACCTTTATTAGGGTTTGTTTTCAGCAGAAGAGGTAGCCGTGTAGAACTTGATAGCGAAATCATCATGAAAGTTGTTTATCCTGACACTGCTCTGTCAGCCGGGTAAGCACATGAGAGGGCAGGGGAGGGGCGGCTCAGGTGGCGCTGTGTGTGATGCGCAGGTCCCCAGGGCATTGCACGCATCTGCTGCCTGGTGGCTTCCCCCAAAGTCTAGCTTGAATAGAGATCGAGGAACCTGCCTTGTGATTTGGGAAATTGTCTACAGTATTGTATGTTCTGTGCATAGTGTTACAGGGTGGGGCCTTTACTGGGTCGCTGTGGACCTAAGTTGGAGATCAGACCCCGCGAGTGTTTGGGCACGTGCGTACCATCCTGTCCGCAGAGTCCACGCGTGCCTCAGAAATCCCTGAATGTGTGGTCACAGAATGGCAGGGAACACGGCGTACCCAGATAACGGGAGTAAGGGCAGGTTTTACTCCTGTAACTTTTGCATGTGTTTGAAAATACTTTCGAGGTTGTCAGCCGCCGAGGTTGTAAGAGCATTTCTAAACAGCTCTCCAGAAAAGTTTGACTTTTGAAAAACCTAAATTCCAGTTTGTGGAGGGAAGGGAGGTGTTTTAGCTGGAAACTGCCAGGCGTGCGACCCTGTCCGGGTCTAGGTGCACTGCAGGCTGCATGCAGACCCGGCTGCTGCCTGTGTGTGTGACCATGAACCCGGCCAGTGTGTGTGTGTGTGTGTGTGTGTGTGTGTGTGTGTGTGTCCGTGAGCTGAGAACAAGCTTTGCCACACATCTTCACAGCCTGCTGCTGGGAACACTGACGTAGAACCCCAGCCAAGTGAAGGGTCCTCCTTCACGGAAAGAATGTCATTTTTCCCATTTGTAGACCTGTACTACCCCCTAAAAAGCCACTCAGTTATTTCTATTAAAATTTGAATTTCATCAATTAAAAACTGTGTGGGAATTTGTTTTTTCTCTTTCTCCGAGTATCTGTATACTCAGTATCATGTAAATACTCATCTGTATACTCTGAGTATCTAATTTTGCCTCTTGGTCCACAAAAGGTAATATATTTACTGTCTGGCTGTAAGCGTTTGCCAGCCCCTGCTCTATCCCAGAATCAGAGACTTTGCTGGAATATAAATGTTCTCATGTTACGGACTTCTTTTTATCCGATGGCCCTACAGACTGCAGGTGCCTGCACGACGTGCTCTCTGGTCTGCCGGGGGTCGTGCTGGTGGCCTGCGTTTGGGCGGCGTTGACAGTCGTGTTTCTGGAGCCTTCCGCCCCTGCTCCGGTCTGGAGTGGCCGCGTTCTCGGCCTGCAGCCCTCTGTTCCCTGACTTTTTGTTGCTTTCCTGTGTTAGTGCCTGGGGTTTCCCCTGCTTGATCGGTTGGTTTACTCCTGTGTCTTGTTGGAGCTTGTGCTCTCGTCGGGTACACAGGGACGCACATTCTTTTAGTTCTCAAATGTCTGAACATGCCCTCATACTGCTCCCGTGGGTGGGAGGTAGTCCAGACAGGCGCAGAACAGTGGGTTGAGTCCTGTCGCTCAGGTCTCAGGTTTGGGCCCGTCGCCTAGTAGCCCTGGCTGTTGCAGGGTGCCCTCACACCCTCCCAGTCCTCATCCTCCCATGCGTAACTTGGACAGTCGCCGAGCAGATCGGCACTGTGGTCGTGCCATGCCAGGAATAGCGGTGAGCGAGGTTCCTCGGGTCGTGGGGGATCATGGAGACCAAGAGGTCACCGTGCCAGAGGCGTGGTCGGGGAGGAAGTCCAGCTGGGGGACGGAGAGGGGAGGGGGGTCGTGGCATGTGGCACAGGGGACTTGGCAGGGGGTGGGGTGGGGGCAGCCGTGTCTGGTCCAGGCAGGGCTCCCGGAACTTTTGAGCAGGCGCTGGGAGGAGTCGTGCAGTGTGCCGCCCCACCAGGAGGCACTGCCGTTCCCTGGGGGTGCGGGGTGGGGGGGGGCAGGCACGGATCCCAGTCTGTACTCCCTGGTGTGAACCACTCACGAGGTGGCCCGGTGGGGTGTGCAATTAATGTGCAAGTTCCACTCAGAGCTGGAGATGGGAATTCTGGAATCCTCAAACACAAGTGGGTCCTAAAGCCCTTGAACTCACGAGGAAGGTCCCAGGGGTGCACAGCCAGGGCCATCCGCAGGCCCAGTGGAGGCAGCCGGGGGGCACGGCTGCTGACCTGGGCCTGGACAGGTGAGACGCTGAGGTGCAGGCGGAGGGGGGGCCCTGCTCACGACTGCCGTTCACACACGCTCTGGCATCCTGACGTCTTGTGTCTTGTGTGAGTAAAATAGATTGTTGTTGTTGTTTTCTTTTTAAGAATAAACTCTTTTCTCTGTGGCACTCAGGGAAGCCATTTTCATTCTTAACGCGTTCACATGGGGTTTGTCTCCCCTGAACTGGCTCTCACGCGGAAGGGATTGCTCACCGGCCCTCTGTTCGAGAGCCCTTCCAACGCTGGGAGCTAAATCTATATGAGATTAAGGTCACATAAAAGATCAGAAAGGTGGCCCTGGTTTTTGCAGGCCGGTTGAACAGAAGGGCTTTGGAAGGTAGGTAGACGTGTCTGTGTGACCGTGCATCACATAGCTCTGTCCGTTCCTGAGCACATGCGATTCCAGGAAGGAAGCGCGCCACAATGCACCTTATGCTTCCTAGCAGCTCGATTTTCCTCATACGGCTATGCCGGCCCTCAGCAAATGTAGGTGCTCCTTGAAACTTCTTGCTTGGGTTCATTTGGAGCAGGCATTTGTGGTTCTCGTGCTAATAATGCCATCGCATTTAACTTTCTGCAAAACCCACTCGCTTCTTGGAAATTCAGTGTAGAATCTGGAGAACAGCAAGCCTGATAAGGTGTAACACGAGAGTGTGGTGGGGTCCCTTCAGGAGTCTGGGATGTGACGGTGGCTTCAGGGAACGTGGTCTTGGGGCACCAGACCTCTGTCCTGTCTGGGGTCCAGTCCAGCAGTGAGAATCTCTGAGGGCAGGGGGCAGGGGGAGGCTGTGTACAAAACACACACGCGCTCTGATGATCATTTCAAAGGGTCTTTGGCTTTGAGCGCACGTCTCAGAACCTGTGTAATAGGGTAAGTCATTGTGCCTGCATATCTGAGCGCCAGGCTGCCTTGGAAGGCTCGTGGGGCCTGCTGTGTGCCGGGGGGTACACCGTGTGCTGGGAGTGTGCGAGCTCCTGGAAGCCAGCCGTGCCCCGACACTGCTGTTGCAGAGAATTGCCCCTGGGAGCAGGGGCCTGGGGCGGGGGAGGTGCTGGGGGTCGGACCGTGGGGGCTGGAGCAGGGTGCGGGGCGGGGGGGAGGGTGTCACGCGGGAGACGCTGCGTGGATGTGCCAGCGTCCGAGGTGAGGGAGGGAGGCGCTGCTCGGTAGTGGGGTCCAGAGGTGCCGTGACGGGCGGGGCGTGGGGATCAGACGGCGGTCCGCCGCTACCATCACACCCCAGCACCACTGTTGAGGGCAGAGGGCGGAAAGGACCCCGCCCCTGGAAGCCCTTCACCCCCGACAGCCCTCGGAGCGAGGGTCCAGCTGAAAGGGGAGCTCTTAAACCCAGCGTGGCGCTCGCCGCGCCCCAGTCAGCCACCAGACAGCAGCGTCTCGTCGCTGTCAGCACATTTGTAGATAAATGGAGGTTGTGAGAGTGTTCACTGTGTGCGGTGGGACCGCAGGGGAGCCTCGCCGCACGTGTGTCGGGGTGCGGACAAGGGCCGCCCCCGCGGGTCTGCTGGGGACGCCGGCCCGGCACCTCTCCTCCTCAGTGCGACCCCGTGCTGGGGGCCCCGGCATCCAGGTTCGGGCGTGCCGTTCTGTTTTCGGACCCGGAGGCTCAGCCGTGCACGTGTACTCCCCGCTCTGCCTTCACCGGTGTCTTCACGTGCTCTGGGGACGCACGCCCGAGTGAATCGCCGTCTTGCCAGGAACACTGTTTTCGACACGTTGTTTCAGCGTAACGTGACGGAGGTTCAGGGAACTCACATGCACAGTTAGTCTGCGTGTTCACACTTTGAGGGACGGTGCTCAGTTCCAAGAACCGTTGATTTTCTCTGTTACGTAAAGGACGTGTTACATCGACCTCGCGGGACGTGCACCGTTAGCTGAAGCTCGTCCGCTGTTCGGTTCTTACCGTTCACGTGGCTCACTGCTTGTGGCTGCGGTTGAAAACCTGCGGGCGCCTGGGGGGCTCAGTCGGTGGAGCATCTGAAGTTCAGGTCATGATCTCGCAGTTGGCAAGTTCGAGCCCCACTTCAGATCCCGTGTCCCCCTGTCTCTGCCCCTCTCTTTCTCTCCAAAAAATAAATAAACGTTAAAATTTTTAGAAATTCTAATTAAAACTAAAACCCACTTCGGCTCGTTTTCAGGCAGGAGGCTGACTGTCCGGGGCAGGAGCGGAGTGTGTTCCTTCCGCTGAGATGTGACGCCCCACACAGGGAGGAACAGGAGTCCCTTCCCCTCCCCAGAGACATCGGGCTGCACGTGGGCGTTCTCTGAGGGAGGTCGGGGTTATGCTCTGTCCTCGCTGGAGCCACATCATCCCCTCCGCGGGTGGCTGTGGAGGCTGAGAAGAAGGTCCCCGAAGGCTGGCTGAAGCGGGGGGGGGGGGGGGGGGGGGCAGTGGCTCCGTTCCTGCAGGGACGATGTTGTATCTGACGGAGGTGCAGGCTGGTTAGGAAAAGCTTCCATCAGAACTGCTGCATCTGTCTGTCCTGTAAGCGCTTTTCCCACCGCCGCCCGCCTCGGCCCCTGCCCGCAGCGAGCAGTCTCGGATCGCCCGCCTCCTTCAGAGGCATGACCCCGTGTTCCGTGCGGAGATCACGCGGTCAGGATATGGGGCCGCGCCTCTTGGAAAATTCGGAGTGTCCTCATGCATGTGGAACGGCGGGTGGTGTGACATTGAGAGGGAGGGACGCGCTGGGAGCCGCGCATGCGTGTTCACGAAGCGCGAGGGTCATCCGAGGCGGCTGAGCCCACAGCACGCGGGGCTGCACGTGACTCCAGCCAGGGACAGGAGGCCGGCCGCTGCAGGGACGCCTCGGGCTGCTGGCCCCTGAGTGGAGGGGCGCGCAGTGCCGGACGCTTGATAAATGTGCTTGGTTTAAAGCGAATCAGTTGAAAATCAAAGTAAAAGTCTGTAGTTGGAAAGATCTTATCACCATCCTCCAAGGAAAAGGAAATTAAATCTCTGTGTAGTGAGAACCATTCGCTTATCCCAACAGGATTAGAAGTGATTCTTAATTGGATCATTGAATCTTTGTTTTTTAAGTTTACTTAGTTATCTTGAGAGAGAGAGAACATGCGGGGGAGGAACAGAGAGAGAAGGAGAGAGAATCCTAAGCAGACTCCACGCTGTCAGTGCAGAGCCAAACTCGTGAACCGTGAGATCACGACTTGAACCGAAATCAAGAATCGGTCGCTTAACCGACTGAGCCACCCAGGTGCCCCAAGGATCGTTGAATTTTCTGTGATTTCGATAGATTTGAATGTTTTTCAAAAAAAAAAAAAAAAGATGAATAAACTTACAGGACTTTTCACTATTGAAACCGGTGTTTGCTTACATCCCCAACTTGCTAGGAAGCTGTTGTCCCTCGGGCTGTGGTAAATTCACTGCAGCCCACCGTGGCGGGGTGGGCGGGGCTGTCTGGCGACCAAGGGCAAACAGCTTTACAGACGCCCCTCAGGACGAGGGATGCGTGGTGCCCTGGGAATAACCGGGAAAGGAGTGGGCCACCGAGGCCGGCCTTCTGGGGGAGGTCTGCCGGGGGTCCCGCGAGCAGGGGTCGCCAGCTGCTGGAGAGGGGACGTCTCGTGTGCTCGGTCACCGCCCCTTCCCTGTAGTCCCCAGGTGTGTGTCTGCACGTTGCCGGGTCCTTCCAAATCACGTGTCCCGGGGGCAGCCTCTCTTACATCAGAGAGCACAGAAAACGGCGTGGGAGCGGACGAACAGGAGTGACCTTGCACCTGTGTTTTCACAGCGACAGTGGCCGCCATGTATTACAGCTACTACATGCTGCCGGATGGCACCTACTGCCTGGCTCCTCCCCCGCCGGGGGTCGACGTGGCCACCTACTACGGCGCCCTGCCCGCCGGCGTGGCCGTGCCCAGCTCCGCCGGAGTGACGGCCGCCGCCCCGCCGCCCCCCGGGACCACGCCTCCGCCCCCCCCAACCACAGCAGAGTCGAGCAGCGGGGTGACCTCCACCATCACCACAAGGTACGCCCACTTCTGCCCCTCGCCTGGCACTTCCGCGTTCGTGGTTTGGGGTTTTTCATCGGGGTTTGTGGAAGATCTCAGGGTCCAGATCCCCGGTTACAGAGTTGATGGCATAACAGAAATTGTCATGTCGTAAACACTGAGAAAATTGATTCCCAGTCAGCGCCCCGCGTCACGCCAACCTTCGTATCCTTAGCGCCCCTCAACCCTCGTAACCCCCCGTCCTCGGCACCCCACGCTGCCCCGGCCCCTGTGTCCGGTCTTTCTGATGTGCTGACATCTCAGCTGGGTGGTACTAGGGAAGGAAGACCAGTGCAACGCGAAGCTGCAGTTGTCAGCAAGAAACAGGCTTTTGTGGAGTTAACGCAAGTGACTCCCACAAGCCGTAGGCAGATGGGGTTCTGGCTGTCAGACCCATCGAACCGCTGACCTAAAGTGGCAGTGGGCAGCGGGGCAGCGTCCAGGTGTCTGCAGAGAGAGCAGGTGCTTTGTTGGGGGCACCGGGTGCCTGTGCTGGAAGTCGACAGAAACTTGGATGTTTCTGCAAAATGACCTGCCTTCTGACTGTGCTAGGAAAGGGGGCGTGAAATGAGGATGTGGGGCTGCACTGCCCACGTTCTCCTTTTAGCTTGAAAAAAAGTCAACACGTGATTTACTCTCGGCTGCCTCTAAGAATTAGCTCGTGGGGTGCCTGGGTGGCTCAGTCACTTAAGCATCCGACTCTCCATTTCGGCTCAAGTCGTGATGCCAGGGTCATGGGATGGAGACCCGCATCGGGCTCTGTGCTGAGTGTGGAGCCTGCTGGGATTCTCTGTCCCTCTCTCTCTGCCCCCCAATAAAATTTTTAAAAAAAAGAATTAGCTCCTAATTGGAGGGAAATGTTAGGGGTGAACTTGTTTGCATGATTTAAAGTCTTAATTTCCATAAAACCGCCATTTTTACCCACTGGCAACGATATTTTGGTCCCTGTTTTAAACCAGAGGACTTTGGTTAGTTTTTGTGTTTGAGGTCACGCTCAGAGCCGCCCTGTGTGTGTGTCACTGCGTGCGGGTGCGGCCCAGGACGCTGAGAGCCCTCGGCAGCGCTCTGCGCCGGTGCACCTGCCGGCGGTCTCAGGAGGCCCCCGCACCGTGTGACGAGACTCTTCTCCGCAGTGCACTTGCTCCCGTGGCGGCCATCATCCCCCCGCCCCCCGACATTCAGCCTGTGATCGACAAGCTGGCGGAGTACGTGGCTCGGAACGGCCTTAAGTTCGAGACCAGCGTTCGTGCTAAGAATGACCAAAGGTGAGGGGAGGAGTGGCGTGTGGTGGCCGGACACGGGTGCTCGGCACGTCACTTAGCTTGTCGTCAGTCTAGCCGCGTTCTCTCTTCACTGCGGTTAATCCTTACGTGTTTACGTAAATACGTCTTACACCCACCTTGCTGAATTACCTGCAGTTGGGTGGGGGGGACTCGTTTGTCTTGTTTTGTTCTTTAGGAGGAATGTCGAAGCACCCGAAACGGAGCCAGCCCCCGTGCTTTTCAAAACTCTGCCATTCAAGGCACCCGGGGGCTCAGTCGGTTGAGCGCCCGACTCTTGATCATGATCTCATGGTTCATGGGTTCGAGCCCTACATCGGGCTCTGCGCTTGGCACGGAGGCTGCTTGGGATTCTCTCTCTCCCCCTTTCTGTGCCTGTCTCCCAATCACACCCTCGCTCTTTCTCTCTCTAAAACGAAGAATCTGCCACTCGGCGGGGAGGGAGGGTGAGGTGGGTGATGGGAATTAAGGATTGAGCACCGGGCAGCGCACAGAGGTGTTGTCACTACACTGTGCTCGGGAAACTGCTATAACTCTGCGTGTGAATTAGGTGAAATGAAAATAAAAACTGAAAAAACGTGTGCCAGGAAAAAAAAAAAAAAAAAAAAACAAGTTAAAAAAAAGGTGTTTGTTTGTAAACAAAAGCCGAAGAAGCAGAAAACAAAAGAACCTGCCGTGTAATCAAGTCCCGTTCCACGCCTCGGGTGTGAACCATTCAGCGCGGGGTGGCGGTTACAACGTTACGGCACGAGCGTGGGCGAGCCCTGCGCCCTCCCTACGCCTCGTCCCCTTGCCGCGAGGTGGGGAGGGTACGGCCGTTGCTTCTGCACGCGGCCGAGGCGGTACCTGGCTTGAGTGGGTCGCCGGAGGGCGTCGGGGACGGCGTCTGCCGGCGGCGAGCAGGCAGGAGGAACCCTGGCGCCAGTGGGGCGCGTGCCCGCACGAGTGACTCACCACCCTCTCCGCTCCTAGGTTCGAGTTCCTGCAGCCCTGGCACCAGTATAACGCCTATTACGAGTTCAAGAAGCAGTTCTTCCTCCAGAAGGAAGGGGGCGACAGTGCACAGGTGTGTGTCTGCAGGGCAGGGAGGCTCCGGGTTCTGGGCGCGGCAGGGATTTTGTGCCTACGGGCGGCGGGATGCAGGAACGGGCTCGCTGAGCCCCTGGCGCGGACGGTCGTGCGCAGCACATGCCGTCTCTACGCTTCCCCGCCTCTCAGAGGTGAAACCGGTGTTTGGGGTCCGTAGTCATAGTTCACTGATGAGCCGCGTGGCCTGAACGCAGCACCCGCGCTCTCCAAGCGTTTGATGTCCCGGTGGCTGTTACTTGTAACTGCTTTTGGTGGAGGCCACATACCATATTCGTACAACGTCTCCTTCCGTGCATAAAACGTAGACGTGTGTGCACTCCGGGCCGCAGACTTCGTCCTCGGGCGGCCTGCCCCCGGGCCGCGTCCCCACGTGTGACCCTCAGGCCCACTGGACGCTGCCCCTCCTGCCCTTCGAGTGCTGTCCTGTTCCACCCCCCTCGTTACATGGCGCCCTGATGTTTCGTTCAGACCTGCTTCGGTAGATGGCGTAGGCCTTGCTCGCTGTCCGTGGGTTTCTTCGGACTTCGCGCCTGTGATCGCTCAGACTGAAGCATGTGGCTCACCTGCAGGCGGTGGGCACGGCCCCGAAAGGGTTCTCGGGCATCCGCGTCCAGAGAAAAGGCCGTGAGCATCGGCGCCCCGGCGGTGTTAGAGCTCTAAGACGCGTTCTGTGCTTCCAGCGGGAAAGCCTCACGCGTACTCCCCTTTCCGTTCTGCTGTATCAGACAATGGCAGGTCTGAGTTTCCAAGAGTGCGTTCCTTAGTGCTGCGTGAGCAGTAACATGTGGTCCAGCGGAGTCTGTCGGTCTGTCCGTGACCCATCCTGGGCGGTTCCTTACCGAGCAGCTTATGGTCACGTTTATTGTCTAGGCTGTGTCAGCACCAGAAGAGGCCCCGGCAGAATCTGCCCCTGAAAAGCCAAGTGATGCTGGGGAGGACGGTGTGTGCGAAGACTCGGCCGACGCAGGAGGAAGAGGAGGCCCCGGGGGGAAGAAGGAGGCGTCGTCCAGTAAGACGGTCGCAGACGGGAAGCTGGTGAAAGGTACGCTGCTGCCCGTCTTGGCCTTGCGGGGTTCCTTCAAGTTCGGAGAAAGGTGCCTCTGGCCGCAGGGCAGGGGAGTCACCGCTGTCAGGTGGTCGTAACAAAGCTTCCGTGCGCCACGGTGCTCTCCTGATTCGGGCCCGTGTGGACCTGAGCTCACGTGAGGTGTCCCTGTTGTGGCAGTTCAGTGAGAACGTTTAGCGTGTTTCAAACGACGTTTCATATCTCCTTGGACTTCTGACAGCACACGTAGGAGCACACTGTTGTACTAGTGAAATCAGTCGTCTTTATTTGTTCAGTGGCATGTCCCGAGGCCTCTACCGGGCAGGACTGCACTCGCTGCATTTGGTTGCCTTTTGTGTTCTTGGAGTTCTTCATCTAGCAGGACAGATGCGCATGGAAGGAAGCCAGCAGAATAAAAAGCGGGGAAAAGCTGACACAGGCACGTTAGCAAAGAAGTGAGCGGTCGAGTGTGTGAAGATGCATTGAGTCCCGCCGTGTGGAGACGAGGAAGCCTGTGGGGAGGAGGGGTGCACGCCGGTGTTGATGGTGTAACGGTGGTCCCAAGACCAGGCTGCCGTTCCCGGTAGAGGCTGTGCAGGCGGGGCTTGGAGTGGCGGGTGGGTCCCGGGGAACAGCCTGGAAGGTGTCCATGGCCAGCTCGTGGGCTCCCAGGGGCCAGATCAGAGGAGCAACTGCATCCAGTTGGGTAACTTTGTGAGGACACTGGGCACAGGACCGCCTGGGGGTGTTGGTGGGACCGCTGGTCAGTCACAGAGCTGCAGGAAGGGGAGTGGGAGAGAGAGTGGGCTCGTGGGGCAGAGGCGGAGGCCAGGCAGGTGCAGGGTTGGGGAGGGCGGCAGGGCCCGGGGGAAGGCCTGTGCTTTGCATTGAGGGGCCTCGTGGCACAGGATGGTTAGATCCAGACTAACCGGACCGGCCCCGACGGGTGACGGCGGGGAAAGTCGCCAGACCGGACATGCACACAAGGGTCCTTGAGCCTCTCGTTCCAGGACTTACCTGAGCACTCGTGTTCAGTCCCTCACCCTTCCCGGCCGCCTTCAGACGCTCGTTGAAGTAACAGAGGAACGTAATGAGTAGAGAATAAAATCTGTTGTTGCTACGGAAGTGGGGGAGGCTCTTACTGTCCACGTTGCGGGACAAGGCAGCCCGCCCAGAATTTCCCACCCAGGGAAGAGAGGGACACTTCAGGACTCGGTGGCAGTGAGCCCCGGGGGAGCGCACTGTCAGGCAGAGAGGGGACAACAGGCGGCCTGCCCTTGAGCCAGGGCCACCTCCACACCCCCACGGTCGTGTGGCACCTGGGGCGGCAATGTCCCGCTTCCCTCCCACCCGCTGCCCCAGGCCGTCGGCTCCGGACGGGCACCACGGCTTTGACGGCCCTGGCTTGAACCTCAGCACGCGGGCGCCAGGAGCCAGAGTGACTGAGCACCAGGGCCCAGTGCGGCTGGCGGTGTGACCTCCGCGTAGCCCGCTGAGGACCAGCTTCCACGTGGTAAGACAGTGAAAGCCTGAAAGTCAGGCCCGATGAGAAGACAGGTTGAAAATTGTTCTCCTGTCCCAGGCAAGAGGACGGAGGTGGCAGCAAAGCATCCACAGAGAAGAACAGGCAGTTGTCCCCTGGGCAGAGAACAGGCCTGTTGGTGCATCAGACCCACGTCTGCACCGTAAAAGCCAGATGATTAAGGTGTGTCTGAAATTCTGAATGAGCAGTATTCTGGATGCCTTTGGGCACAGACTTTTACAAAGTAATGAGACAAAGTGAGGACAATGAGAATGTTTCTTCTTCTTGATTTTTTTTTTTTTTTTTTGAAGATTTTCTTTTTAAGTCATCTTTACAGCCAGTGCAGGGCTCGAACTCCAACCCAAGATCAAGAGCCACACGCTCCACCGACTGAGCCGGCCGAGTGCCCCAGTGAGAATATTTCTTGTCAGAAAATTATCACACACAGTGAAAACCTCAAATAAAAACCTACATAACCTGGCGTGCTTATGTTGAGAAACAAAAACCATAACGAGCCTTCAACTCGACAACCTAGAAAGAAACCGTAAAGTGCATCTAAGGAAAGCAGGAGAAGGGAATCCATAACAATGAAAGTGGGAACCAAAAAAAAAAAAAAAAAAGAAAGTGGGAACCAGTGAGAAACTGGTAAAGACCAGTAAAACGCGACTGCAGGCTTCCTGCAGAGAAAAGCGGAGGAAACGCACAACACACAGTGCGTGAGGAAACAGTCACAGGCATTTGCAGTGCGTGGATACCGCGTGTAACTGCATTTGAACAAATCTGGAAATAACTGAAAAAATTCTCTGAGAAAGTGTAAATTGCTAAAATTGTCTCAAGAGGCGGCAGCGTGACACATGTGTGGGTCTCAGAGAATTTAGGAAGCGTTCACCGTTCAGTGGGGACCACGTTGCAAACAGGCAGCTGGCCGGACGGAGTCGAGGCCAAGCTTGTTTCCCACAAGAGGGCGTGAAACCTGCGGGACTAAAGCCACTGCCACGTGCAGGACTAACTAAGGGGTCCGAGCAGCTTGCTAGCGGCCTGTTGGCCCCTCCCTGAGCAACAGGGACACTAATGCCTCGCCACCCAGCCAACGCAGTCAGCCGTGCGAGCAGGCGAGAGCTGTCCTTTGTCTCCGTCCGTAGGTGCTGAAGAAGCATCAGAGTGTCCTCACGCGTGGCTGGGAGAGCTTCTTTACCGTAATAACTGACTCTGTCTTGGGGGGAAAAAATAGGATTCCAGATAAAGCATTAAAATGTAAAAATAAGTTCAGTAATCTAAGCGTTGGAAAAGACTTTCTAAGAGTTGAAGCCGTAAATCATAAGGAAAGAATAGTAGGTCTGATGGGGGCAGGACCTGAATAAAGTTAGACAAATGTCAAAACGTCGATCGCTAACAGAAGATAGAGGGTTCAAATCCGTACCGTAGAAAGCGCTCATCCATTGATAAGAAGACACTCACTGCAGCGAGAAAACCAGAGACAGAAGATATGAAAAGATCGCTCACAAAAGAAGAAAGATAGATGGTCAGTAAATACATTTTTAAAGTGTATCTTCACTGGCAAATGCTGTTTTTTGCCTCTCGGGTTGGTGAAGTTGGAAAGTGTAATGCTCAGCGAGGGAGGGGCTGCAGGGTGACGGGGACCCGCATCGGCTCGGTGAAGCATGGGGAAGAGGCCGCCTGGCGCAGGGGCCCCTCTCCGCGCGGATGCCCTCCCCCTCGGAGCCGTGGCTCCGCCGGGTAACCAGGCCAGGAGTTCATCACGGGGCTCGCCGGCTTTCCGAAATAAAACCTTGGCAGTGGTCGTGGGAGACCGTGTAATAAATTGGAACCTCCAGACCAAGAAATAATAGTCCTGATTTTAAAAATGATCTTTGTGGACACAGAGATGTGGGAAGATGCTGCCAGGGGAGCAAAAGCAGGCTGGAACACGGTCCAGTGTGGCCCCGGTTTCGTGTGTGTGCCCGGGAACCGTGCGGGTGACTTTCTCCCACATCTGCGCTGTGGTGGATCTTCCGTCCTGTCCACCTGTGGTTTCAAAGTTTTCCACAGAGAACGTAATGACTTGTGAAGGCTGACGCCAGCAGCAAAGCTTGTTCCCGTGCCCCCGGAAGTCTGGGGACGGGGGGCTCCTCCACGCGCGCTGGCTGAGGACTTGCTGCACCGGCCCGGCTCCCGGCCACCTCGGTGCCCACGACAGCCCCGCAGCCTGCAGCCCGGGTGAGCGGGCCGTGGCCCCGATGCAGACGTGCAGAGGTGTGGAGGAGAGAGGCCCGGCAGGCTTCCACCAGCTGAGGCTGGAGGAGAAAGAACGAAGCAGGTGGAAGGAGGCAGAGGCGGGGGAGGGGAGGCTAGCAGTGGGTGGGCCGCGCAGATGGAACCTGGGGCCAGAGCCGGGAGGGCGGGGGGGTTCGTCCCCACCGCAGGGGAGCCATGGGCGGCCGCAGCAGAGTCATCCAATGCTCAAGTAACCCTTACGCTGAGCAACGGTTTCAGAGCCCTCGCCCTCTGCCTGAGCTAGCACGGGACACTCCTTGGCCTGTTTCGCCTCGGTTTCCTCATCTGTACGTAGGGAGCCCAGGGGCGTCTCTGCCGGGCTTGTGGGTGTGAGGTGGGGCCTGCAGGCTGCCCCGCTACTCCGTTTGTCTTAAGCCGGTCGAGAGTCTTTGGCCTTGCAGCTCACGTGCACAAATACCAGACGTCCACAGTAGGCGTCGTGTTAGCATAGAAAGCGTTCCGGAAGCTTTCGTTGTAAAGTCTCGTATTTGTCGATTGCTGACCTTTCGATTCTGGGGTGACAGATGGTTTGAGAATGATCATTGTGAAGTTATTTTGAGGGGCGCCTGGTGGCTCAGTCGGTTTAACGTCCCACTCTTGACTTCTGCCCAGATCATGGCCTTGTGGTTCTTGAGGTCGGGGCGAGCCCTGAGTCGGACCACGCGGATAGCGGATAGCATGGAGCCTGCTTGGCATTCCCTCTGCTCCTCCCCCGCGCACACACGCGCGCTCTTATTCTCTCTCTCTCTCTCTCTCTCTCTCTCTCTCTCTCTCAAAATAAATAAACCATAAAGCTGTTTTGAGATGTAATACTGTAGTCTCAAGTTGAGCAATTTTGATTAACACTTAAGTGAATTTTTTTTGCTTTTTAAGTTTTGCCAACCCTGTTTATTAAAGAGATCGTATTCCTGTAGGCAATAGTTAGCACTGTCGCCCTTGTTTCCTCACGGAGAATTTCAAGGTGTATGAGAGCACCCCACCCGCTCCCGCCGCCCAGCCACAGACCAGGCTTGCCCCTGCCGTTCACTGCAGCCCACCCCAGAGCGTTTTCGGAGGGGGTCCCCGGCATCGTGGCCTTTCATCCGTAAATGATTTAACGTATCTCCCAAAGATGGGACTGTTTCCAGCAGAAGCACAGCTCCACGGTTAATACTGACTCCCCAGCAGACCGTGTTTGTGACCCCTGTGTGCTCTGTTCTCAGGGGTTGTCGCGCATCGGGGCGCAGTGTGCAGTCAGTCTGAAGCTGTCTTCCATCTGACGTGCCAGCTGTGCCTTTCCAAGCGTTTAGGATCTGGGGGTGCTCTCTCTTGGGGTGCTTGTGGACAAAAGGGTTATTGGGGTAGTTACGTGCTTCAAGGCCTGCGTGGTTCTGGAGCCAGAAGTGCAGACGGCGGGAGCCTTGGGGGCCAGCTGGGCCACCCCTCCCACCTGCGGTCACCGCAGACGCATCCCTTCTAGAGCCTGCCCTGTTCTCTCGTGGAAAATCCCAAGCACGTGTACAAACAGCGTGGGTGATGGAGCACACCCACCCAGATCCTGCTCCCCCTCGGAGTTGGCTGTTTGCGCTGCACTTTAAAATTTCCCTTCCTTGTCGTTCACTTGAATGTCTTTCGTGAGTAATAGTTCGTGGTTTTTGAGAGCGAAGACACAACGCAAGCAATTAGGCGTTAAGAACCCGCGTCGCTGTGTGTCTGGAGGAGGGGGCTCCGCGGGTCAGTGTTGAGTGGGTGGGGGGACGGGGAGGAAGGCTCCTTCCTCTGGGGCCTTTGTAGGTCTCTCACTGAAGTCCCCAAACATTCTAGGGGAGGACTTTGAACCACCTAAGCTTTCGTTACAGTGGGTTGAAAGTCTTGTCACAGCTGCCAAGTGGTCAGAGGTGATGCCCAGCACAGAGCAGGCGCCCGGTAAACCGAAGAAGGAAACAGATCCCGTCACTTGCTTTGTGAGAAAAGGCTACCGTGTACGGCTGGGAGTTTTTAGAAATACCTTTTTATAGTGGAGCCGCATCATACGTCTGACTTGTACCAACTCAGCCACGTGCTGAGCCCAAAAAAGAAGGAAAACCCCAAGAGGAAGTGCCCCTTTACCAGTGCAGCGGCCCTGGATGCCGCTCTGGGCGTGCTCCTCGCGAGACGCGCGTGGCGGGCCAGCCTCCCCGCACCCAGCGTGCACTTGAACGGCCCCCTTTGACAACGCAGGCGTTGCCGCCGCCCCCAGAGGCCCCTGGGCGTGAGACGCGGCTGCACTGGGGAGGCCGCCCCGCAGCTGGCACTCGCGTGGACGGCGGGGCCGTGGGGGCTCTGCTCTGTGCCTCCGGGTACCTAAACGTGCGTCACCATGTTCACTTTTCCCAATAGCTTCATTTGCTCCAATAAGCTTTGCGATCAAGGCCAAAGAAAATGACCTCCTTCCCCTGGAAAAAAACCGTGTTAAGCTAGATGATGACAGTGATGATGATGAAGAAGGCAAAGAAGGCCAAGAAAGTTGTAGCGGCACCGCAAACACGACCCCGGCAGTCGCCCCGCCCTGTGCGGTTGTTGAGGAGAAGCGGCCCCAGCTAACCCAGGAGGAGCTAGAGGCGAAGCAAGGTTTGTCAGCACGTTTTACACCTTCTTGAAAGGCAGGCAGTGGCACAGGACTAGCCTCCTAAGCCCGCAGCGCTGGGACGGAGCCCCCAGCCGGGGCACGGCAGGACCTGGGGGCAGCTGGTGCTTGGTGCACGCGGAGAGTTCTCTGGTAGAGCGGTGGGCACTGCCCTTCCTAAGCTCCGGATGCAGTGCCCCCGGCGGCTCGTTCTAGAGAGCGCGTTACTGGGGGGTGGGGGCCTTGGCGCTCTGAGGGCCGCCTTGGGTCGAATGCTCAGCCCGTGATCCCGGCTCGGCTGATGGACCCAACTAGGAGATACCCTTTCGTGAGGCCTTCTGCCCACGGACAGGCCCTTCGAGAGGACGTGGGCCGGAGCTGGTTTCCAGACTGGGACTTGTCTTCACAGGTCACAGCCTGGCCACCGCCGGCCCCCGACCACCAGCAGTGTGTGGGAGGGCCTCTCACAGTCTCTTACCCCTAAATAGTTCTGTTTTGTGCTACAGCAGTTAGCAGTTCCTGTCTGTCCTAACTGGTTCCCGGACGTTGCTTTTCCTGCACGTGCACAGACAGGTGACACAACATTTCCAGGTGGCTCCTGAGCAGGCTCAGGCCAGTGCACCGGGTCCCCTCGTGCACGTACCGCTGCGCACAGAACCGTGTGTCGGGACGTGCTCGAACGCAGCGCCCCTTGTCGGGCATGAGCATTAGGGACCCGTGTTCACGAGAGCCTAAGGCTTTCTGAGGGTTTCATGACTCCGACTCTCCCTGGTGTGGAATCCCATCCACCTTCCGACTTTGATTTTGAGGGTGAAATATTTAAAATCCTAATAGTAAGCATTATGAACTAACTGCCTCACAATTCAGCCTGCCTGATTTGTTTACTTATCCTGAAATTTGTGTCCTGTTAATCTCTTAGAATAACCGCATTGTATCCCGTGACCCTTTCGCTGCTTGTGAAAACTAAGATAGCGAGGTGTTTTTAGAATAGCACTTGTTCTAAACATCACTTTTTCTGTCGTTCGTTTCTTAAGCAAAGCAAAAGCTGGAGGACCGACTGGCGGCCGCTGCCAGGGAGAAGCTGGCCCAGGCGTCCAAGGAATCGAAGGAGAAGCAGCTTCAAGCGGAACGTAAAAGGAAAGCAGCTTTGTTTTTACAAACCTTAAAAAATCCCCTACCAGAAGCAGAAGTCGGAAAAGTTGAGGAAAATCCTTTCAACGTAGAGGTAAGTGAAAGTCCACATCAGCATCGCGGGTGAGAGTGGGTGAGTGGGGCGTCTCTGGCCACTCGGGTCCCCAGCCTGAGAGGGGGCTGTCAGCAGACCCCGCTCTTCTGCAGGGGCCGGCATGCTTCCGCTGTGAGTTTGGGGAAGACCCCGTTAGGGTACTCTGGGCCCTGGGCTTCGCTGGGGGGGGGGGGGGGGGGACACATTCCCCTGGGGACAGACTCGTCCAGAGCAAGACCTGTGACGTCTCGGGTCCACATCAGCGTCAGTACTTGAATTAAAAAAGAAAACAAGCTGTGGTCGCTCCCGCCTTTTCTGGGGAGGGCCAGCACCTCTGCCAGCATCGCCCTCTGCTCCCGCGGGCTCGGCACATCCACACACCAGCGTCCCCAAAGTGTCTTTTGTAGTGGCCTTTCCCTGGAACGTAGAAGCAGTCCTGCACTCTTTCCCTTCGGTTCCGTTGACATTTCTGAGAGCCCAAGGCCGTTAGTCAAAGTAGATCTGGGCCGCTTACAGCCGCTTGGTTTATGTGTTTTGCGTGGAAAACAGCTCACGGAGTTCAGGTCTCCCTCCTCCTGCTGAAGGCCGAGCCCATGCTGTCTCCCCTCAGGAATCGGTCCGGAGCCCTCAGGCCTGGCGGGCGGCCTCAGAGCCGGGGTCGGCGAGGAGGGCAGGAGGGGTGGGCTCCTGCGGGCTGTCCTCGGACCGGCCTCGAGTGTGCAGAGGCGTGGGGGTGCCCAGGGGGATGCCGGGACACGGCCACCTCCGCTCTTCTCCCTGCACCCCCGAGGCGGGCCACCGGGTGTGGGCCCAGGTGCCCCCAGTCCTGGGCTTCGGGGAGCCACGGCCCTGTGGTGACGGGCCCGGGGAGGCCCGGGACGTAACAGAAGTTGTGCGTGTGGCAGGGGAGCGGGCGCAGGGGGGCCCTGGGTGCACTGCCAGTTGCCTGCGTTGTCCGTTGTCCCAGTGTCGTTGGTGCGGCGAATAAGAGACTGAGGTAACGGCCACCTGCATGCGTGGACTCAGCCGGTGCCGCTACACGCTCGCGTCTGTTTCCCAGCGACGCCGTGTTGGAATGCAGACTCCGTCCCGGCCAGAATTCCTCGTCGTCAACGCGGTTTTTCCCAGCCTGCCGTGTTGCCTGGTCACGGCCCCCAGAACTCTCTCCCTGTGAGCACGGGGCAGGCTTCCGCTTAGGCTTTTCTCCTGTGTCTCTTTCTACGCCGCCTCGCCCACCTGCCGGGTTTCCAGCGTGTTTTACGTCTGCACGACGTAGAGATGGGTGTTTATGCTTCCCGTTTGGTCACCAGGTGGATCTTCTTGCGCATCTAGTGGGACAGATTGTGGGTCCTCAATGATTTGAGCAGGAGTGCAGCGGTAGTAGCAGATGGTAATAAACGTCTAACTGCTTTGAAACAGAAATACTTTAGTCACCTTGGCAGTTGTCATAACCGGGATTCAACTGGACGGTAATCTCAGCTGAAAGCAGCTTCTGGGGACAGGTTACCCTGCCCGCGTGTGTGTTCTGCGCGTACCCCAGGCTCAGAGGCGGCACGTCCGACCCCCGCTGAGCGGGAGTAGGATTGTCTCGTGCTGGGGACCTGAGCTCAGCGGGAGCAGGTGGCACCCCGGGTCTGTGTGAGTGGACGTGCGCGGGACAGCATGAAGACACCGCCCAGAAGGCCCCGGGCCGGAACCTGGCAGGATTTTGCTGTGGCTCATCTGCCCCAGGGTGTAGCAGGGTCTGCTTTCGCTGTTACTAAAGCAGGGCACGCACGTGTCCAAAACGTTCAGGTGCGAGGGACAGGTACAAAATGGAGAGGAAGTTTGGTTTCCTTCTTGTGTGCTGTTTCACGATTCCTATGGAAATTTCCATTTCTTACTTTTATTTTAGGTTTTTACTTTATAAAATAAACATACAGTTGATTATTATAGTTCCTCTTAAAAAAATTGTTTTAATGTTTATTTTTGAGAGAGAGAGAGAATGCACAAGCAGGGGAGGGGCAGAGAGAGGGAGAAACAGAATCCAAAGCAGCTCCAGGCTCTGAGCTGTCAGCACAGAGCCCGACACGGGGCTCAAACTCACGAACTGTGAGATCGTGACCTGAGCGGAAGCCAGCCGCTCAACTGACTCAGCCCCCCCAGGCACCCCTCGTTTGAGCCCTTTTGAAGCCCCCTGTGCCCTGGCATGAAGCACACTCCTCTCGTGCGCAGCTGTCACTGCCCTCCATCTCCAGGACTTTTTCATCTTCCCACACGAAACTGTCCCGTCAACCACTGGCTCCCTGCCCCTGGCGCCCACATCTCTGCTGTCCGTGTCCATCAGCCTGGCTGGTCCTGGGGCCCTGTGAAAGTGGGAGTCCTACAGTGTCTGTTCCTCAGGGACCGGCTTCTTCGCTTCACGGAACATCCTTTTTCCAGGTGCATAATGCTGCATCATGTGTGTGCGTGCGCTCCATTTCATTCTTTGTGGGTTCTCACGGGAAACGGATCTATTTCTGTGTGTAGGTTTAAATGTCGCAGTAACAGGACCGGACCCTACACGTTATCCTGGTTTTTCCATCCTCAGGGAGCTGTTTCTGTCCACATCGGGGTCGTGCTCGTTGAGGATTTACCGGATGCATGACTGTCCGGCCTCTCCCACGTTAGCCCTTAACCTGACCCGGTCAGTGGTGGGCGTGCACGCTGTTCCCGGGGCCTCGCTACCGTGACCGTGACCACGGTGCTGCTCTGAGCCTGGGTCCTGTCTTGCGCACTCACTTCGGTGCGCGTGTCCATGGGGCGGATGCCGGACTGTGGAAACGCTTTTAAATATCTGCTTTCGTGCCCCCGCCAACGCCGCTTATCACCAGCCTTTGATCCTCATCCGTCTGACAGGCGGAAAGACGGCAACTGTGAGGGTTAGCTTGTGTGTGTTCGCTGCGGGGGTGCTGAGTGACTTCACAGGCCCGGTGGCATCTTCGGCCCCCGTCCCCGAGAGCCGCCTTCAGAGCCTCCCCTCGTTGCCTCCTGGCTGTCTGCCTGTCTCTTCTCTGTCACCAATGTCACAGACGTTTCTCTTTGTCCACGGGAGTCTGCACCGCGTGGAACTACTTTGGTTTAAGGAGCACGTGGCTGGACACGATGCATTCACCAAATCACTCACTCGGCCACTCATTGCACAGGCGCCTTGGAGCCCAGCCCAGCTCACACTTGCACGTACCGACCTGCCTGTCAGGAGAGGGCACGTTATGTATCTGGGGGTAACCTGAAATGATGTCCTAAGGTGTGTTTATTGACGGGGGCGGATACTAACAGAACGCCAAGTTTTATATAAGTTTTGTGAGACATAAAGATTCACGCAAGTGGTGCTTAGAAATCCCCGTGAACGTCTCACTTTTGGGGTGTGCGTGTGCTCTTAATTCAAAATGAAGGGAAACCGGGGTCTTCAGTTTGAACCCCCCTTGGGTTATGCAGTCATCTGCACAGTGACAGCACATTTCAGGACACCTTCTAGACACCAGCAGTTTGTTCAAGTCAATGATCCTGCTGGGTTTACACGCTGAACAGGAGTCTGCGAGGAGGTGGGAACAGGAATCAACCGCGCGTGCTGAGCCTCTGTTGTTTCCAAGGCACCGAGGCCCTCCGGAAGGTGACTTAGAAGCCTGTGTCTCACCCAGATGCCCACACAACCCCGTTTGTCCCCCAGGACGGTCTAGCGGGGCACAGAGCAGCCAACACCAGAGCCGTGGGTGATGCCTGGGCCCCTAGGAGGCAGAGGGGTGCACGGCCTGCCGAAGGGAGAGGGGGTTTGGGTGGGGCCTTGAGGAACCCTGGTAATGAGAGTTGACAGATTGGGGGGATCCTCCAGGGCCAGCGGCGCTCAAGTGGTGGCGGTGGGTGCAGCGCAGCGAGGCCCTGACTGGCACCGCGCGGCACGGGGGGGCGGTTGCAGGAGCCGCGTGCTGGGACCAGACTGGGATGCGGACGAGCAAGAGCGGCATTTCCGTGGGAAGCCCGCAGCGGCCACAGCGCAAGGGCAGGACACGATGGCAGTCCGGGCAGCAGTGCCCGAGGTGGGGACCGCACAGAGAGTCCTCCGGGAGGGAGCACCGCCGGTCGGATCAGGGCAGCTGGATGGCTTCAGGAGAGAGGGCGCGCTGCGAGAGTGACGCGCAGCCGAGGTTTCAACGTGCGGTTTTAGAGGACGCGATTCCGAGCCTGACATCTCGAGGCGTGTGTGGAATTGTCCCGTTTTATGGTTACTGTAGTGTCGTTTCACACGTGAGGCTTTATCTGGAGATGCGAGTTCGTCTGGTTTCGAGCAGTTCGTTGTGCCGCGGCAGGACGGGACTGGCTCGCTACTGAGCCGCTTAGCGGGCAGGTGCTTACTTCGCTGTGGTTCAGGGACTGAGCCGCGTCATTTCCGGGGTTACTGGAGGGCGGGGCAGGGCAGGCATTCTTGAAATTCTCTCCGTTTCTCACAGACACCACTCAGACCAGCCTGTGCACTGCCTCCCCCGTGGCGGCTTGCCCTCTGGTGCTTTTTGCTGGGGTGTTAACGTTCCACCCCCCACGAGACGGCTCCGCTGGCTTGGTGCTGCCCCGCGCGCACCCGTGGGCACCCCTCCTGCAGCCCCACACGCACCCCTCCCGCAGCCCCGCGCGCAGCCCTGCACACGCCCGTGGGCACCCCCCCCCCCGCAGCCCTGCGCGCACCCGTGGGCACCCCTCCCGCAGCCCCGCACACACCCCTCCTGCAGCCCTGCACGCACCCGTGGGCACCCCCTCACAGCCCCGCGCGCACCCCTCCCGCAACCCTGCGCGCACCCGTGGGCACCCCCCCCCGCAGCCCTGCACACACCCATGGGCACCCCCCCCCGCAGCCCTGCGCGCACCCGTGGGCACCCCCCCGCAGCCCTGAGCACACACCCCTCCTGCAGCCCTGCACACACCCATGGGCACCCCCCCCCGCAGCCCTGCACACACCCATGGGCACCCCCCCCGCAGCCCCACGTGCACCCCTCCCGCAGCCCCGCGCGCACCCCTCCCGCAACCCTGCGCGCACCCGTGGGCACCCCAGCCCCCCAGCCCCGCGCGCACCTGTGGGCACCCCTCGGCTGCTCGTTGGCTCATTGATTGCAGTGTGCAGGGCGGCCTGGCCGGGTGCCTTCTGCAAGCAGAGCAGGGAGGTCTGGTGTCAAGAGGTATGTGAGCCAGGCGGCGGAGACTCTGGTTAACCCAGGAGCGGCAATCACGCGCGAAGCCGTTACTTTCCAAGACACACGCTGTCCAGTACGGTGCACGGTGGCCACTCGCCATCCGTGGTCATTTAAACGTAACCTAATAGGAATCAAATAAAATTCAAAATTCAGGTCCTTGACCGTGTCAGCCACGTTTCAAGTGTTCAGTAGCCACACGTGGCTGATGGCTAACTGCAGGGGACAGTGCAGAGACGGCGTCCCTACCGCTGCAGCGGAGTGCGGACTAAACAGCTAGTCGTTTTATCGCGTGGCTGCTGTGGTTGCCCATGTCAGAAACCTGCCCCGCTGCCCCCACGTGGCTTCAGCAGCAGCAGCAGGACATAGTGGGGCTCACACTCTGAGTCGTGAGGGCAGCGATGCCCCGAGGATTCCTCTCCAGGCACAGCCCCCCGCCGACCGGCTGTGTCCTCCCGCCGCGCCACCCACGGCCCGGGACCCCGCTCCACACTCCACACTCACGTGGACGTTCCAGACAGCTCGACCTGGGTCGTGTGCTTCTCCCTCAACCTGGCACGATGACCAAGGAGATGGAACGTTCTGGTCTGTCTCCTGCTCAAAGTGAGCCTCCTCCGGTATCC